>NC_057795.1:48247304-48250545 GCF_018294505.1 Triticum aestivum
GTGGGCGGCGATGGTGAGGTCGAGAGCGGCGGCGGGCGGCGGCGCTGAGGTTGAGGGCAGATGGCGGCGGTGAGGGCAGGCTCAGGCGGCGGCGACAGAGGAGTTGTGGGAACAGGGCCAGGGGAGTGGGGGGAAAGGAGGACTTAGCAAAATTTTGAGCCCCACTGTGGTTAAGTCGAACTAGCAGTAGCGCTGTTTCGTAAACGCGCTATAGCTAAGTTAGCTATAGCGCATTTTAGAAAAACACGCTGCTGCTATAGGAAGTAGTAATTTCTTTTGTTTATCCTTATATTTTCTTTTTTTATTTCTCTGTTTCCTACTTCTATCATTTTTATTTACTTTTCTATTTTTTATTTTTCTTTTCTTTCTTAGCAGTAGCGTTGTACGCAGGAAACACGCTACAACAATGACCATAGTGGTAGCGCGCTTTGCGCGGAATCGCTACTAGTACTCCTAGCCTACTGCCAACACGGTGGAAGTTATAGTGGTAGCGCTTGTTTCTGAACATGCGCTACTGCTATAGTTTAAGCTATAGCGCGCTTTGCACGAACGCGCTACTACAAATTAGCAGTAGCTCCCTATTTTAACTAGCGCTACTGCTATACCTCTGTGTATAGGCTTTTCCCTAGTAGTGTGGCCGCACCCCAAGCAGGCGCGCTCGACGCTTATGGCGGTCCCTCTGCCCCGCCTGTCGCGTCCCCCTACGGCGCCCCTCCTGCATATGGCGCCCCTGGATATGGCGCGGCCTACGACCATCAGCCCTATCCCGGGGCTTGGAACCCAGTGCTCCTAGAGGCACTCCAGGAGGCGCCACCCTACTCCGGTGGTGGCGATTGGTTCATGGACTCCGGCGCCACTGCCCACATGTCTGCTCATCCGGGTAACCTTTCCCCGTCTATTCTACATCCACTTCCTCCCGCATCATCATCGGCAACAGTGCTGGTCTTCCTATCTCTTATGTTGGTTCTACTAGTTTTCCATCTAACTCTAGACCTCTCCATGTGTCTTCCTCGATTACCCAGCCAACACTAAGGGTTATCATTGCTATGACCCTGTGTCTCACCGTGTCATCACCTCCCCGCACGTGTACTTTGATGAGCTTGTTTTTCCCTTTGCATAGGAACAGGTGGCGCCTTTATCTTCTCCCGCGACGGGTCCTCCGCGCCGTCGCCCTCTGCCGGCCTTGGGCGCTCCTACGCCATCGCCCGTTGCGGCCGCCCTCGAGGTCGGCCTCCTCCACGGCTGCCTCCTCGGGCTCGACTCCCCCATTCGTGCCCTCTCATGATAGGTCGGCCTCGCCCGCGGCCACTTCGACGCCTCCTATGGTGTCCTCCTCACCAGCCGGGTCCGTGTCACCCGTGGCTGCCTTGCCGTTCCCCACGGCATCCTTCTCGCTGGCCAGGTCGGCCTCTCCCGCGGCAATCGCGGAACCCACGGTTGCTACGGCCTCGCCGACGTCTTCTGCTGCATCGGCCCCCTCTGATGGGATGGCCTCTCCCGTGGGTGCGCCAGCCGGTTCCGCCGGGCCTCCACCCGCGGCTGGTCCCGCGGTCGGTTTGGTTACATGCTCCCATATGGGTATCTTTCGTCTGAGCTCGCGCTACGCCTCGGACGAGTACGTCTGCATCACCTCCATGTCTGCATCATCCCCTCTACCGTCCTCGGTTCGGGCCACTCTTCGTGATCCTCTTTGGATGGCTGTGATGCAGGAGGAGTTCGATGCATTGCAGCGGAACCGAACTTGGCAGCTCTTCCCCGGCCTCGACATGCCAACGTGATCACCGAGAAGTGGGTC
Organism: Triticum aestivum; assembly: GCF_018294505.1. NCBI lineage: Eukaryota > Viridiplantae > Streptophyta > Magnoliopsida > Poales > Poaceae > Triticum > Triticum aestivum. The sequence goes on from NC_057795.1 coordinate 48,249,100, forward strand.
TTCAAACACAAGCTTCGCCCCGACGACACCCTTGACCGCTACAAGGCGCGCCGAGTTGTTCGTGGCTTTCGGCAACATGCCGGCGTGGACTTCACCGACACCTTCGCTCCGGTTGTTAAGCCCGAGAGGATCCACACTGTTTTACGGCTTGAGATCTCTCGTGCCTGGCCGGTTCATCAGATGGGCGTCTCCCATGCCTTACTTCATGGTCATCTCGAGGAGCAGGTCTTTTTTCAGCAACCCATAGGGTTTGTTGATCCGGCGTGTCCAGATCTTGTGTTTTTTTACTATGAAGACAGTAGGAAAGGCTCCTACTGCATATATATTACTATGTAAGTCCAGATCATGTGTGCCTGCTTTCCAGCTCATTATATGGGCTCAAGCAGGCTCCTCGCGCCTGGTACCAGTGCATCGCGGCCTTTCTTCATCAGCTCGGCTTCCGCTCTACACGCTCTGATGCTTCGCTGTTTGTCTATCGCCATGGCGCTGACACGGCGTATTTGCTCCTCTACGTTGATGACATTATCTTGACATCATGCAGCATTGAGCTCCTTCGTCAGCTTACAGATCGTCTTCGCGCTGAGTTTTCCATCAAGGACTTGGGCCCTTTGCACTACTTCCTCGTTGTTGAGGTGGTGCACCGTCCTGATGGTTTATTTCTTCATCAGCGGAAGTACGCTCATGAGCTCCTTGACCGTGCTGGGATGCTTAACTGTAAACCTGCGGCCACGCTTGTTTACACGAAGGCCAAGCTCTCCGCTACTGATGGTTCTCCTGCTTCGGATCCTGCCTTCTACCGGTCCATTGTTGGTGCTCTTCAGTACCTCACTCTCACTTGACCGGAGCTTCAATATGCTGTTCAGCAGGTCTGCCTTCATATGCATGCTCCTCGAGACGTTCATCGGACCGCTGTCAAGCGGATTCTTCGCTACATCTGTGGTGCTATGGATCTTGGTCTCACGTTGCACGCTTCTGCTGCCACTGATCTCGTCGCCTACTCCGATGCTGACTGGGCCGGCTGCCCGGAAACCCGCCGCTCCACTTCGGGTTATTGCATCTTCCTTGGTCCGTCCCTGGTTTCGTGGTCGTCCAAGCGGTAGCCCACGGTCTCTCAATCTAGTGCCGAGGCTGAGTATCACGTTGTGGCCAACGTCGTCGCCAAGTGTTCCTGGCTTCGTCAGCTTCTTCACGAGCTCCCGTGTCCTGTTGACAAGGCCACGGTGGTCTACTACGACAATGTCTCCGCCGTCTACCTCTCCGCTAACCCGGTTCATCGTCGTTGCACCAAGCATATTGAGCTTGATATCCATTTTGTTTGGGATCAGGTGGCTCTTGGCCATGTTCGTGTTTTACACGTTCCCACCTCCCAACAATTTGCTGATATCATGACCAAAGACTTGCCCACGACGTCCTTCAAGGAGTTCCGGTCCAGTCTCTGCGTCAACA
>NC_057795.1:48250988-48259116 GCF_018294505.1 Triticum aestivum
AAAATGCTTACTTACATTTGTAATTGTGCATTGATTACAAGAGCATCAATATAGAAATAATTCATCAAAATTTAATCTTAATCAAGCGAGCTACACTTTACATTTTTGGATGGAGTACTAAGTTAGAGTAAACAAGCTATTATTGTTCCATTTTAGGGCTTATTCGGCTTGCAAGAATTTTAGAGGATCCCTGCAGAATCCCTTTTCCATGGGATTTTTCTATGTTGAGGGTTTGTTTCATACGAATGAAGGTGCTAGATTCCTAAGGATTGCGTATATACTTTTCTAATTTCAAAGAATTCCAAGGGTTTGGTGAGACTTTATAGAAAATTCCTGAAAAATTGTAGTGGATATGACATCTCAATCCTCTACTTTTCCCATGATTCAAGAATTCTGTAAAACTAAAAGGACTAAGCCCTCAGATGTTGCTGATTCACAAGTTGTGTTCTGTAAAATCTAACCAAGACAGAATAGAAAAGTGTGTAGGCTCTCTCCTCCAGCAAGAAGTCAGCTGATTTACAGTCTTAATGGAATAAATCAGCAACTCTTTTTTTAGTAAGAGTTGCTCTCATTAATATAGATTCTAAATGGCATAAGATTAATATCTATATATTCATATTGGAAAACACTTATAATTTTACAAATCATTTACTTATAATTGTATTATGTATACCATAGAAAGTACTTGTTGATCAAAATTTTAGGACGCCGATATCCATCACACGTGTGGCATAATAGACATTCGCCCACACACCGTGTGTGACATGAGCAGGGAGCAGCCCACACGGGCTGCGTGTGGGTGAACAGTAAAATTGCCCACATGTGTGGGCGTAACAACTTCGTGCCACACGCCCAACTAGTACTACTCATCCCCACCCCACGCGTGTGACAAGAAGCAAATATGCCCACACGTCCAGGCGCAGCTACAATATGTACCCGCAGGATGACAATTTAGTTGCCATCTAGATGGCAGATGTAGTTATCCAGAATGGCAAATATGGTTGTAAAAGCATGACAACTCTCTCTGTTTTGGTTAACTGTAGTTGCCATGTTTAATTTATGGTAGTTGCCGCATGTAATCAAACCATAGTTGTCGTGTGTGATTAACTACTTGCCACATATGGTCAAACAATAGTTGTCATGTGTGTTTACCTAGTTGCCACGTGTGGTTAATCAAAGTTGCCACGTATATTTACCTGATTGCCACGTACGCGGAACTCCAGTTGCCATCTAGCAAACGAATCATACTTGCCTTGTGTGTTTACCTAGTTGCCATGTACGCGCGTGCAATTGCCATCCAACAACGTACGACTGTCATGTGGGCGAAAATCAGTTCGCCCGCACGCGCGTGGACTAGGTGATGGCTGTGTGGGCAGAAACTAGTTCGCCCACACAGCGCAGCTGGCAACCGCATGTTGTGGGGCGTGTGGGCGACCTCTCCAACGCCCACACACCGGCCTTGTTCTACATGACACGCGAAAACTGCCTCGGTGTGTCAAGATTCGTGCAAACTTAACTCGACGGTGATCCAGGTGTTTGGGCAAGTTGCAATGTTGCCACACGTGTGGGCGTTAGTGTTTTCTAAAAAAGGTATACCAATAACGCCCACACGTGTGGGCGTTAAGGGGTCTGACCACACGTTTTGTGTGGTGTCTAAGAGAACCAGCCCACACGTCTACGTCTGGGCAAACCAAGTAATGCCCACACGTCTTTTTTTTGCCTTGCGGTCCCTTCCACACGCCTACATAGTGTAGTCAAAATCGATAACGCCCACACGCCCGTACTCACGGTCCCGCACGCTCCGCGTGACAATCATCACGCGTTCCCACAGTTGCCATGGTCCAGACCTTCTTCCATGTGCGTTTAACTGCAGTTGCCATGTCACTACTAGGGAAAACCCTAGCAGTAGCGCTGGTTTTGTGCTCACTAGTTGCGCGGGTAGGCACGCTACTAATAAGGCGCTATAGCTATTGCTTAGCAGTAACGCGTGCCCGCACGCGTTACTGCTAGGACAAATAGCTGCAGCGTTTGTTCACTCCCACGTTACTGCTAATGTAACTAGTGGCAGCGTGTTTTCTCTCCATCGCTACTAGTATTCTTTTTTTATTTTTAGTGTATTTATGCACCATCGTATAAATATTGGTACAATACAAGTTATGAGGTTTACATTATTATGTCCATAACAGATTGTCAAATTAAGGTGGATTAGGTTCATGTGGAGGCAATATGTGGTGCATGTCAAAAGTATACTACTAATCCAAAATTGATCTAGTTTGGACTAGTAGTACTTTCGATGTGCACCACATGTTGTCTCCACTTGAATCTTATCCGACAGCACAAGCTATTTAATCATCATCATAGTCATTACCACCAACAGTATTTATTTAATCACCACTAACACTAGCTAATAATAATCATCATAGTCATTACCACCAACACTAGCTATTTTATCATCATAGTAATAGTGTAGCACATCATCATTTTCAAACTCATTTCTAGCTAGCTAATCACTCCTGCTGCTCTTTCTTAGGTAAAATAACATAAAACATATATAGCTCTCCTCCTTGATCAAGTTGGAGCATGCAGATGAACCTGTCTCCTAATTGTGGGTAGCGCATTTGTTTGCTACCCCCTAGTACTTCTCTGCGCTCCCTCATCACATATTTGGTCCAGTCTTGCACTATCAAGAATCCGTCGCTAATCTTGAATGCACTAAAGTAATCTGTAGGATATCTTGGCCGTAAGCTAATAATACTCATGGTACCTTTAGTCTCGGTCCTATAAGGCACAACATTCATCGGGAGTCCCTGTTGAAGAACATCATATGGTAACATACTTAGCAATGAAATTTAGCTTCAAAAATAATGTATGAAAAAGATGCACTGAGGACAAATAGTAAAAATCTTATCATCCTTCCTAAATAGATGTGACCGTAGTTCATTACGAACACTATTGGTCGCACGTTTTCAGTACTAACATTTCTAAATGCAGGAAGAAAATTTTTCTTGACAATATCAAGATCCGCAAGCCATGAAACATAATGACTGAGCTCCTTGCAGTTGAGTTTAGCCCCGGCACAATATACGGTTTTGTCTACCAAGCGCTGGACATGTTTGCTTGCACCGAAATAAGCTGACAATACAAATTAGTTGTCAACTATTTTTGAATAAACAATATCAAAGACATAAATATGGTTGAGAAACTTACATAATGGTATAACTAGAGACGTCTGCACATCGACCTAGATGTTGGTATTACCTTCAATATCATCTTCCGGACGAGTATCAAAGGTGATAACTATATCAGGCTCAAATGCATAAGTCTTGCATAGTGCTCGCCATGTTTTGTATCCAAAATAGGTGTAGTCGTCTGAATTGTATAATTGTATGTGGAAAATATAACCATGCTCGGTCTTCAAGTAAACTTTCTTTACCTCCATAGTACGACTGAAACTTATCTTATCCAATACAAAAACTCTTGCATGGCAGGGGATACACTAGTAGAATAGTAAAAATAAATAAATTATAAGTTCAAGCAAATGAAGCATATGTCATGCTTAATTATGAAAAAAAATTGTCGTTGTGACTTACTATATCCACTTCGAAGTTCTCGTCCAGCTTGATGCTGAAGCGCCTATCATCATCTAGGAAGATTCCGTCGCACAGGCTGCGCTCTTCTTCGCAGTATTTGCAAGTACCGAAATCCTTTTCATCGTCAGACATTTCCTATGTTCATAGTTGAAACATTAATTGAAAATTGATCAAAGACAACTACCAGGATACTCAACACACAAATCCGGGGCACTCGATATTTCCTACATATTCTGGCATAAGTCATGCCAAAATTCACGAAAAAACCTGGCATGACCTTTGCTAAAATAGGACATATCGAGCGCCTGAAATTTGCCGGAACGGAAATGAATCAACACTCCTGCAAAACATAGGCCACTCGGAGGTGTAACCTGCAAACATGACCGGCCACTTGGGCAAGCACATATCTTATTTTAGCAACACAAGATATATATTTCAAAATATCTTATAGGACTCAAATTAGCATGCATTCAATAAGCAAAAGTAAATCATCTCATGCGTCTGTACATCGTCGAATATTATCACTAATACATCCCGAATAGTGTCATACATATAACATCACTAATACAACTAAAACCCTAGCACACAACGGGTATCGGCGCGGGCGGTGGACACCCATAGAGAAGGAACCATCACGGGATCATAGCTTCAGTGAGATCCCTGGAGAACCTTCCAGGTATTGGAGAACCTGTGCTCCAACGCAAACAAGTAGCGATGGATGTGCGCGTCCTCCTCACTGACACGGTGACGCACCACCTCCGCGGGGTCCTCGAGCCTCTGGACCGTCACTGACCCACGCGACCGCCACCAAAGAAGGTTCGGGTCAACGACAGGCTGGCGCCTCCCAGTACCACCCCGATGGAGCCCAGTCCCGGACATGGCTCGTCTGGTCAAGCAGGTGTCGTCCTCCACCGACTCGACGACGAGGATGCAGGATAGGCATCGTCCACGTCGATGCGGGAAAAAATGCTTTAACTAAAAAAATAGCAACAAGTTCTTACTAACTAGTTCTATTAATTCAATTAGTTCTTACTAAAAATAAACTTACTAATAAATAAAAATAAACTAGTACCTAATTAGTACCTAGTTCTTATTAACTAATTAATACCTAGGAACTACTGCCCTAATTGCCATATAAGTATCCATTTTTTAACTAGGGTTCGTACTACCTAATTAAATAGGGTTAATACTAATTGTAATTAACTAACTAGCACTAAAAATAGCCTAGGGTTCATACTAACTAGCACTAAATAGCTAGGGTTCATACTAAGCAGAGAAGAGGGATCGGAAGGGGAGAGTACTTACAGAGGGAGGGGAGAGAGATGGGGTCGGGGGAGACGGCGGCACCGAGGCGCGGTGAGGCAGGGTCGGGGGAGACGGCGGCGAGGCGGGTCGAGGGAGATGGCGGCGGAGAGCGAGGGCAGGGGCTCCGGCAAGGTCGAGATCGAGGAGGAGGAGGCACAGGCGCGCGACGACGTCGAGGGGCAGACTCCGGCGAAGAGCGAGGGCAGGGCCTCCGGCGAGGGCGAGGGGAGGGGCTCCGGCGAAGGCGACGAGGGGGAGAAGAGAGAGTGGGGAATTGGGGGAGGAAGAAGAGGAGAGGGAATCAGGCCACGCGGGGGGTTAGGTGAAAATAGCTTTAACAGTAGCGTGGGGAGGCAAAACGTGCTGCTGCTAAAATCCGTAGTAGTAGCGCTGTTTCTAGAAGGGCGCTACTACTATACCTAGCACGTCGGGAACGGTGTGACAATTATAGTAGTAGCGCGTTCTGTTCCTGCCGCGCTACTGCTAAGCGGGTAACGGTAGCGCCGTTTTAGCCGACGCGCTACTTCTAAGCGGGTAACAGTAGCGTCGTTTTAGCCGACGCGCTACTGCTAAGTAGCAGTAGCGCCTCATTTTAACAAGCGGTACTGGTAAGATTCTGTGTATAAGGTTTTCCGTAGTAGTGTGTTGCTGAACTACAGTTGTCATGTATGACAACTACACTTGCCATAGTTGCTCAACTGCAGTTGCCATCTTAAGTCAAGTGCCAGATGTCGTTTTTGGACAACAGCAGCTATTGCCATGTATGGTCTGGTCTACTACAGTTGCCATGATTTGAAAAACTTTAGGGGTTGCCATCTACTAACACTAGGCAACTGCCATGTAGCACTACAAAAAAGCATGGCAAAAAACATGTTCGGGGTAAAGAGGGAGTTGCCATATGCTTACAAGCAACTAGGGCAGTTGCCATGTACCCTGCAGAACACATGACAACTCGAGGTAAAAAGAGAGAGTTGCCGTCTGCTTACAAGCACGCTAGGGCAGTTGCCATGTACGCTGCAACACACATGGCAACTGACAGCTTTGGGTGTGGGAGAAGAGACGGGCGTGTGGGCGAACTGCTAAACGCCCACACCCCAGCCACTCCGCTTGGTGAAACGGGCGTGTGGGCGACCGGATAAATGCACACACACCAGCCCAATCCTACGTGGCATACAAAATCTGCTAGAACGCGCCAGGATTTGTGCAGAAGTGATTGGACGTGGATCCATGCGTGTGGGCGAATTGCCAGACGCTCACATGTGTAGGCGTTAGTATTTCCGAAATTTTATCTTAACCAAGTTAGTGTAAATGTTACTAGTAGATTTGCTAAATCGAATGTTTTTTTAATCATTGTTCCATTTTAGATGTTGCTGGTTTACAAGTTGGTTTTGATCGTCTCTTCTCCAGGTCCCAGAAAATTTAACAAGGACAGGAAAAAATCGTGCGTTGGGCTCCTCCAGCAAGAACTGCGAACTTTACGGGAAAAGGCTGACAGGCGTAGCCTAGTTTCATAATAATTGCGCCCATGAGATTGAGATTCCACAAGGATTCGAGATCAATGACAACGCAAGTAATGATATTTTAGCAGCCTGTGCTCCTGCGACCTAGGGAAGATATATATATATCTCGAACACTTTTCCCTGCCCCTCCTTTTCATTTCAAGCAAAAGGGGTGACTATGCTGTAGCGCCCAAGTAACATATTGATTTGCCCACTTGACCTAGATTCGGTGTGGACTCGTGATCAACTGCAATGCTAGAATAATGTGGACCTAGCTAGAATGTCTGTTCTTCCTTGCAAGGTTGTCTTGTTTGAGCCTCTCTAGATTAAGTTGCTTTTACTATAGATTACCATAGAGACCTTTTGGATTTAGTGGCTGAGGTAAAGAAAACTTTGTAGGAATCAGGCGGCTAGAATTTTATTATCTTATAGTCTAATTTTTTTTAAAAAGTACCCTGTGATCTTTCGGATTTAGTGGCTGAGGTAAAGAAAGTTTCGTCGGAATAAACGGCTAAAATTTTATTATCTTGTAGTTTAATTTCATTTCTTTTACCCTGTATTGATTAAGAATAAGAGAATTACTCGGTTAGTTAAAAATCAGGCAAAACTTGTTACAATGGGCCCACAAAACAAGGCAATGGTGGGACCTAGCTACCCACAAACACCCAACAAGCTCACAATAAGAGGAACGTCGCTGATGTTACGTGCAAACTGTAATTGTCATCACTTCTTCCTGTACAAGTGACTCAAACTTCACCACTGACGACAAACAAAGGGACCCTCGCCCACGAGATCCCTGCTAACCCATGGCAAACAATTGGCCAACCATGTCGAGCACTAGGCAGCTCTGACTCTGGCGACAAGCCTCGCAAGAGAAATAAGCATAGCTTGCACCGGCTGTGCTTGGCATGGCAACCTACCTATGGCAGGCCATCGTTGCTGCCAAGTCGCTCGATGACCGTACAACTCTCATTTCATCGCTACTACATCCGTCTAGGTGAACAAGTCATTCGCGTAATTTTAGGTCATCGATTTGAGAAATTAAATATGTGTTATATGTCATGAAAAGTATATCACTAGATTTCTACACAGATGTAATTTCTAAGTATATATTTTTTGTCACATATAATACATATTTAGATAGTTAAATCATCGACCTAGAACTACACGAATGACTTATTCACCGAGACAGAGGTAGTACACAACAAAAGTTGCAAGGAAAACCCAAAGACATGTCAAGCGTCCGACAAAGAAAGATATGCGACAATCCAGCTGCTCTTGCCACCATCATCGTTGCCACACGAGTCCCAACGCCACAGGATTCGAGGTCACTGCCACAATACCCGTGCGACCAAGTCACCACACCACTGGTCTTCTAGTGGGCTTGCTCAAAAAACAATGTGTCCAAGAAGGTAGTTCATGCCAAAGGCATCATCATTTGTTCAAGTTAGGGAATACCTAGATCTGGATTCCCCCAGAGCTCTCGGGTGGGGAAACACCACAATAACGTCTCTAAGGAGGAAACCGGAGCCCATGGGCGTCGTTGATGTTGGTGCAAACGAGGGCAACATACAACTTTCACCTAGGTGCTTGACGCCCCCACCCCGAGCAAGCCGACCAGACTACCAAACGCTCACCGATGTCGCAGATCTAGAGCCACCAGCATCATCAAGGAGACACCCCAACCCATGGAGCATCGCGAATATGGAGCTACAAAGCCAAAGACACCACAAC
>NC_057795.1:48259452-48260303 GCF_018294505.1 Triticum aestivum
ACACACACACACACACACACACACACATGAAACATGAAGCAGAGTGTCGTTGCAGACTCAGCAGCACCGCACACAGATCCAGACCACACACCTAATGCCGAGCATCACCATCCTCAAACTTCAAACCCCGGTCACCACCACAAAGCCATGATTATCTTGTCGCCCATGTAAGCACCTTTGTTGTTGTCGGTGGCCGGCTGATGTCCTGCAAGTGCACGGGTTGGTTAGAACCACACTTTCATGTAAGTAATCCTAGTTGTAAATCATTACTGTTGGGGAACGCAGTAATTTCAAAAAAATTCCTACGCAAGATCTATCATGGTGATGCATAGCAACGAGAGGGGAGAGTGTAGTACACATACCCTCGTAGACCATAAGCGGAAGCGTTATGACAACGCGGTTGATGTAGTCGTACGTCTTCATGATCCAAACGATCCTAGTACCGAATGTACTGCACCTCCGCGATCTGCACACGTTCGGCTCAGTGACGTCCCACGAACTCTCGATCCAGCTGAGTGTCGAGGGAGAGCTTTGTCAGCATGACGGCGTGATGACAGTGATGATGAAGCTACCGGCGCATGGCTTCTCCTAAGCACTGCAACGATATGACCGAGGTGGATTATGGTGGAGGGGGGCACCACACACGGCTAACAGATCAACTTGTGTGTCTATGGGGTGCCCCCTCCTCCATATATAAAGGAGTGGAGGAGGGGGGAGGGCCGGCCCTCTATGAAGCGCCTTGGAGGAGTCCTACTCCCACCGGGAGTAGGATTCCTCCCCTTCGGTAGTTGGAGTAGGAGAGGAAGGAAGGGGGAGAGAGAGGGAAAGGAAAGGGGGGTTGCCCCCCACCC
>NC_057795.1:48260585-48342584 GCF_018294505.1 Triticum aestivum
CCCCCCGATACTCCGGTTAATGCCCGAACTTACCTGGAACCATTCCGATGTCCAAACATAGTCATCCAATATATCGATCTTCATGTCTCGACCATTTCAAGACTCCTCGTCATGTCCGTGACCATATCTGGGACTCCGAACTACCTTCGGTACATCAAAACACATAAACTCATAATACCGATCATCACCGAACGTTAAGCATGCGGACCCTACGGGTTCAAGAACTATGTAGACATGACCCAGATTCATCTCCGGTCAATAACCAATAGCGGAACCTGGATGCTCATATTGGTTCCTACATATTCTATGAAAATCTTTATCGGTCAAACCGCATAACAACATACGTTGTTCCCTTTGTCATCGGTATGTTACTTGCCCGAGATTCGATCGTCGGTATCTCAATACCTAGTTCAATCTCGTTACTGGCAAGTCTCTTTACTCGTTCCGTAATGCATCATCCAACTAACTCATTAGTCATAATGCTTGCAAGGCTTATAGTGATGTGCATTACCGAGAGGGCCCAGAGATACCTCTCCGATACTCGAAGTGACAAATCCTAATCTCGATCTATGCCAATGTTGGGGAACATAGTAATTTCAAAAAATTTCCTACGCACACACAAGATCATGGTGATGCATAGCAACGAGAGAAGAGAGTGTCGTCTACGTACCCTCGTAGATCGTAAACGGAAGCGTTATGAAAACGTGGTTGATGTAGTCATACGTCTTCACGATCGACCGATCCAAGTACCGAACGTACAATACCTCTGCGATCTGCACATGTTCAACTCGGTGACGTCCCATGAACTCACGATCCAGTAGAGCTTCGAGGGAGAGTTCCATCAGCACGACAGCGTGATGACGATGCTGATGGAGCTACTGACACAAGGCTTCGCTTAAGCACCGCTACGATATGACCGAGGTGGATTATGGTGGAGGGGGGCACCACACACGGCTAAATATCAAAGATCAACTTGTGTGTCTGGGGTGCCCCCCCGCCCCCGTATATAAAGGAGCTAGGGGGGAGGCGGCCGGCCAGGAGGAGGGCGCCCCAAGGGGGGAGTCCTACTCCCACCGAGAGTAGGACTCCTCCTTTCCTAGTAGGAGTAGGAGAAGGGGGAAGGAGGAGAGAGGGGGGAAGGAAAGGGGGGCGCCGCTCCCCCTCCTTGTCCAATTCGGACTAGAGGGGGAGGGGGCGCGTGCCCTGCCTTGGCCACCCACCTCTTCTCCACTAGGGCCCAATAGACCCATTATACTCCCCAGGAGATTCCGGTAACCCACCGGTACTCCGGTATATGCCCGAACTTGTTTGGAACACTTCGGAAGTCCAAACATAGTCATCCAATATATCGATCTTTATGTCTCGACCATTTAGAGACTCGCCATTATGTCCTTGATCATATCCGGGACTCCGAACTACCTTCGGTACATCAAAACACATAAACTCATAATACCGATCATCATCGAACGTTAAGCGTGCGGTCCCTACGGTTCGAGAACTATGTAGACATGACTGAGACACGTCTCCTGTCAATAACCAATAGCGGAACCTAGATGCTCATATTGGCTCCTACATATTCTACGAAGATCTTTATCGGTCAAACCGCATAACAACATACGTTGTTCCCTTTGTCATCGGTATGATACTTGCCCGAGATTTGATCGTCGGTATCTCAATACCCTGCTTAATCTCGTTACCGACAAGTCTCTTTACTCGTTCTGTAATACATCATCCCGCAACTAACTCATTAGTCACATTCCTTGCAAGGCTCATAGTGATGTGCATTACTGAGAGGGCCCAGAGATACCTCTCCGATAATCAGAGTGACAAATTCTAATCTCGATCTATGCCAACTCAACAAGTACCATCAGAAACACCTGTAGAGCACCTTTATAATCACCCAGTTACGTTGTGACATTTGGTAGCACACAAAGTGTTCCTCCGGTAATCGGGAGTTGCATAATCTCATAGTCATAGGAACATGTATAAGTCATGAAGAAAGCAATAGCAGTAAACTAAAACGATCAAGTGCTAAGCTAACAGAATGGGTCAAGTCAATCACATCATTCTCCTAATGACGTGATCCCATTTATCAAATGACAACTCATGTCTATGGTTAGGAAGCCTTAACCATCTTTGATTAACGAGCTAGTCAAGTAGAGGCATACTAGTGACACTATTTTGTCTATATATTCACACATGTATTATGTTTCCGGTTAATACAATTCTAGCATGAATAATAAACATTTATCATGAAATAAGGAAATAAATAATAACTTTATTATTGCCTCTAGGGCATATTTCCTTCAGCCAACTCAACAAACACCATCAGACAAGCATCTTTATAATTACCCAGTTACGTTGTGACATTTGATAGCACACTAAGTGTTCCTGCGGTGTTCGGGAGTTGCATAATCTCATAGTCATAGGAACATGTATAAGTTATGAAGAAAGCAATAGCAACAAACTAAACGATCATCGTGCTAAGCTAATGGATGGGTCAAGTCAATCACATCATTCTCTAATGACGTGATCCCGTTTATGAAATGACAACTCTTTGTCCATGGCTAGGAAACTTAACCATCTTTGATTAACGAGCTAGTCAAGTAGAGGCATACTAGTGACACTCTGTTTGTCTATATATTCATACAAGTACAAAGTTTCCAGTTAATACAATTCTAGCATGAATAACAAACATTTATCATGACAGAAGGAAATATAAATAATAACTTTATTATTGCCTCAAGGGCATATTTCCTTCAGTCTGCCACTTGCACTAGAGTCAATAATCTAGATTACATTGTAATGATTCTAACACCCATGGAGTCTTGGTGCTGATCATGTTTTGCTCGTGAGAGAGGCTTAGGTAACGGGTCTGCAACATTGAGATCCGTATGCACTTTGAAAATTTCTATGTCTCCCTCCTTGACTTGGTCGCGGATGGAATTGACGCGACTTTTGATGTGCTTGGTTCTCTTGTGAAATCTGGATTCCTTTGCCGGCAATTGCACCAGTATTGTCACAAAAGATTTTCATTGGACCCGATGCACTAGGTATGACACCTAGATCGGATATGAACTCTTTCATCCAGACTCCTTCATTTCCTGCTTCCGAAGCAGCTATGTACTCCGCTTCACACGTAGATCCCGCCATGATGCTCTGGTTGGAACTGCACCAACTGACAGCTCCACCATTCAATAAAAACACATATCCGGTTTGTGACTTAGAGTCATCCGGATCAGTGTCAAAGCTTGCATCAACGTAACCATTTATGAAGACCTCTTTGTCACTTCCATAAACGAGAAATATATCCTTAGTCCTTTTTAGGTATTTTGGGATATTCTTGACCGCTGTCCAGTGATCCACTCCTAGATTACTTTGGTACCTCCCTGCTAAACTAATAGCAAGGCACACATCAGGTCTGGTACACAACATTGCATACATGATAGAACCTATGGCTGAAGCATAGGGAATGACTTTCATTTTCTCTCTATCTTCTGTAGTGGTCGGGCATTGAGTCTAACTCAACTTCACACCTTGTAACAGAGGCAAGAAACCTTTCTTTGCTTGATCCATTTTGAACTTCTTCAAAATTTGTCAAGGTATGTGCTTTGTCAAAGTCCAATTAAGCATCTCGATCTATCTCTATAGATATTGATGCCCAATATATAAGCAGCTTCACTGAGGTCTTTTAGTGAAAAATTCTTATTCAAGTATCCTTTTATGCTATTCAGAAATTCAGTATCATTTCCAATCAACAATATGTCATCCACATATAATATCTGAAATGCTACAGAGCTCCCACTCACTTTCTTATAAATACAGACTTCTCCAAAAGTCTGTATAAATCCATATGCTTTGATCACACTATCAAAGTGCATATTCCAACTCCGAGAGGCTTGCACCAGTCCATAAATGGATCGCTGGAGCTTGCACACTTTGTTAGCACCTTTTGGATAGACAAAACCTTCTGGTTGCATCATATACAACTCTTCTTTAAGATATAAGGAATGCAATTTTGACATCCATTTCCCAAATTTCATAATCATAAAATGCGGCAATTGCTAACATGATTCAGACAGACTTAAGCATCGCTACGGGTGAGAAGGTCTCATCGTAGTCAACTCCTTGAACTTGTCAAAAACCTTTCGCAACAAGTCGAGCTTTGTAGACGGTAACATTACCGTCAGTGTCAGTCTTCTTCTTGAAGATCCATTTATTCTCTATGGCTTGCCGATCATCGGGCAAGTCAACCAAAGTCCACACTTTATTCTCATACATGGATCCCATCTCAGATTTCATGGTCTCAAGCCATTTTGCGGAATCTGGGCTCATCATCGCTTCCTTATAGTTCGCAGGTTTCTCATGGTCAAGTAACATGACCTCCAGAACAGGATTACCGTACCACTCTGGTGTGGATCTTACTCTGGTTGACCTACGAGGTTTGGTAGTAACTTGATCAGAAGTTTCATGATCATCATCATTAGCTTCCTCATTTATTGGTGTAGAAATCACTAGAACTGATTTCTATGATGAACTACTTTCCAATAAGGTAGTAGGTACAGTTACCTCGTCAAGTTCTACTTTCCTCCCACTCACTTCTTTCGAGAGAAACTCCTTCTCTAGAAAGGATCCATTCTTAGCAACGAATATATTGCCTTCGGATCTGTGATAGAAGGTGTACCCAATAGTCTCCTTTGGGTATCCTATGAAGACACATTTATCCGATTTGGGTTCGAGCTTATCAGGTTGAAACTTTTTCACATAAGCATCGCAGCCCCAAACTTTAAGAAACGACAACTTGTATTTCTTGCCAAACCACAGTTCATAAGGTGTCGTCTCAACGGATTTAGATGGTGCCCTATTTAACGTGAATGCAGCCGTCTCTAAAGCATAACCCCAAAACGATAGCGGTAAATCAGTGAGAGACATCATAGATCGCTCCATATCTAGTAAAGTACGATTACGACATTCAGACACACCATTACGCTGTGGTGTTCCAGGTGGCGTGAGTTGTGAAACTATTCCGCATTATTTCAAATGAAGACCAAACTCGTTACTCAAATATTCTCCTCCGTGATCAGATCGTAGAAACCTTATTTTCTTGTTACGATGATTTTTCACTTCACTCTGAAATTCTTTGAACTTTTCAAATGTTTCAGACTTATGTTTCATCAAGTAGATATACCCATATCTCCTCAAATCATCTGTGAAGGTAAGAAAATAACGATACCCGCCGTGAGCATCAACACTCATCGGACCGCATACATCAGTATGTATTGTTTCCAACAAGTTTGTTGCTCGCTCCATTATTTAGGAGAACGGAGTCTTAGTCATCTTGCCCATGAGGCATGGTTCGCAAGCATCAAGTGATTCATAATCAAGTGATTCCAAAAGTCTATCAGAATGGAGTTTCTTCATGCGCTTTACACCCATATGACCTAAATAGCAGTGCCACAAATAAGTTGCACTATCATTATTAACTCTGCATCTTTTGGTTTCAATATTATGATTATGTGTATCACTACTATCGAGATTTAATATAAATAGACCACTCTTCAAGGGTGCATGACCATAAAAGATATTACTCATATAAATAGAACAACCATTATTCTCAGATTTAAATGAATAACCGTCTCGCATCAAACATGATCCAGATATAATGTTCATGCTTAACGCTGGCACCAAATAACAATTATTCAGGTATAAAACTAATCTCGAAGGTAGATGTAGAGGTAGCGTGCCGACGACGATCACATCGACTTTGGAACCATTTCCCACGCGCATCGTCACCTCGTCCTTAGCCAACCTTCGCTTAATCCGTAGCCCCTGTTTCGAGTTGCAAATATTAGCAACAGAACCAGTATCAAATACCCAGGCTCTACTGCGAGCATTAGTAAGGTACACATCAATAACATGTATATCACATACACCTTTCACTTTGCCATCCTTCTTCTCCGCCAAATACTTGGGGCAGTTCCGCTTCGAGTGACCAGTCCCTTTGCAGTAGAAGCACTCAGTCTCAGGCTTAGGTCCAGACTTGGGCTTCTTCACTTGAGCAGCAACTTGCTTGCTGTTCTTCTTGAAGTTCCCCTTCTTCACTTTACCCTTTTTCTTGAAACTGGTGGTCTTGTTAACCATCAACACTTGATGTTCCTTCTTGATTTCTACCTCCGCAGCCTTTAGCATTGCGAAGAGCTCGGGAATTGTCTTATCCATCCTGTCATGGAATTGTCACGGTAGATGTCCTTCGTGTCAGGACTTAGTCGCGAGGCCAACACATCTATGTGGTAGCTTGAGAGGGGTTGAATGGGACGAGAGATGCATCACACAAGACAAGGATTTAGACATCTTCGAGCCCCGGGAAACATCATCCGGTAATAGCCCTACATGCTGTTTGTGGCTAGATCTCATTATACTCATGAGGGAGTTGCTGTATAAGCCGTCTCTCCTCTAGTTGTATCTAGCCATAGAGATTGTTTCTTGTCCTTCTTTGGGGAGCCCTGCCCCTCCTTATATATGTCGAAGGGGCGGTTTACATGACTAGTCCTAGTTGGAATAGGATTACTCTATTACAAGTGGAGTCCTAGTCTTGCTTCCTTTGTAGGAGAATATTCATTGTGCTTTCCTCATAAACCGGCCCGCCATTAACATAAACCGGCCTTCTGGGCCTTGGGCCTTGCCATCCGTCTGTCCCGCCCGCCGGGTTACTAGTGAGTCATAATGTTCAGGTAGGTTGCTTGTAAACCGTCTGGTCAGGGGCGGGTCGCCAGTGAATCGCCAAGTGTAAACCGTCTCAAGTAAACCACCAAGCCCGGCCGGGTCATATTTCCGGCCGGTTCATACCGCTGGGTATATCCCCGACACATATTATAGTTCATCATGAAGCTCTTGTAGCTTGGTGGCAATGATTGAAGAACTCTGTCAATGACACTATCATCAGGAAGATTAACTGCTAGTTGAGTCAAGTGGTTGTGGTACCCAGACATTCTTAGTATATGCTCACTGACAGAACTATTCTCCTCCATTTTGCAGCTGTAGAACTTATTGGAGACTTAATATCTATCAGTCCGGGCATTTGCTTGAAATATTAACTTCAACTCCTAGAACATCTCATATGCTCCATGACGTTCAAAACGTCATTGAAGTTCCAGTTCTAAGCTGTAAAGCATGGCACATTGAACTATCAAGTAGTCATCAGCTTTGCTCTGCCAGACATTCATAACATCTGGCGTTGCTCCTGCAGTGGCTTTGTCACCTAGCGGTGCTTCCAGGACGTAATTCTTCTGTGCAGCAATGAGGATAATCCTCAATTTACGGACCCAGTTCATGTAGTTGCTACCATCATCTTTCAACTTAGCTTTCTCAAGGAACGCATTAAAATTCAACGGAACAACAACATGAGCCATCTATCTACAACAAACATAGACAAGAAAAATACTATCAGGTACTAAGTTCATGATAAATTTAAGTTCAATTAATCATATTACTTAAGAAATCCCACTTAGATAGAAATCCCTCTAATCATCTAAGTGATCACGTGATCCATATCAACTAAACCATGTCCGATCATCATGTGAGATGGAGCAGTTTTCAATGGTGAACATCACTATATTGATCATATCTACTATATGATTCACGCTCGACCTTTCGGTCTCAGTGTTCCGAGGCCATATCTATATATGCTAGGCTCGTCAAGTTTAACCCGAGTATTCTACATGTGCAAAACTGGCTTGCACCCGTTGTATGTGAACGTAGAGCTTATCACACCCGATCATCACATGGTGTCTCAGCATGACGAACTGTAGCAACGGTGCATACTCAGGGAGAACATTTATACCTTGAAATTTAGTGAGAGATCATCTTATAATGTTATCGTCGAACTAAGCAAAATATGCATAAACGATAAACATCCAATGCAATCAATATAAGTTCTATGATATGGACATCATCATCTTGTGCCTTTGATCTCCATCTCCAAAGCATCGTCATGATCACGATCGTCACCGGCTTGACACCTTGATCTCCATTGAAGCATCGTTGTCGTCTCGCCAACTATTGCTTCTACGACTATCACTACCGCTTAGTGATAAAGTAAAGCAATTACATGGTAATTGCATTTCATACAATAATCGACAACCATATGGCTCCTGGCTGTTGCCGAGAACTCGTTTACGAAACATGATCATCTCATACAATAAAATTTAGCATCATGTCTTGACCATATCATGTCACAACATGCCCTGCAAAAACAAGTTAGACGTCCTGTACTTTGTTGTTGCAAGTTTTACGTGGCTGCTACGGGCTGAGCAAGAAGCGTTCTTACTTACTCATCAAAACCACAACGATTTTTCGTCAAGTGTGCAGCTTTAACCTTCAACAAGGACCGGGTGTAGTCACACTCGATTCAACTAAAGTTGGAGAAACTGACACCCGCTAGCCACCTGTGTGTGAAGCACGTCGGTAGAACCAGTCGCGCGTAAGCGTACGCGTAATGTCGGTCCGGGCCGCTTCATCCAACAATACCGCCGAATCAAAGTATGACATGCTGGTAAGCAGTATGACTATTATCGCCCACAACTCTTTGTGTTCTACTCGTGCATATAACATCTACGCATAGACCTGGCTCGGATGCCACTGTTGGGGAACGCAGTAATTTCAAAAAAATCCTACACACACGCAAGATCTATCATGGTGATGCATAGCAACAAGAGGGGAGAGGGTAGTCCACATACCCTCGTAGACCGTAAGCGGAAGCATTATGACAACGTGGTTGATGTAGTCGTACGTCTTCACGATCCGACCGATCCTAGTACTGAATGTACAGCACCGCCCTGATCTGCACACGTTCGGTTCAGTGACATCTCCCGAACTCTCGATCCAGCTGAGTGTCGAGGGAGAGCTTCATCAGCATGATAGCGTGATGACGGTGATGATGCAGCTACCGGCGCAGGGGTTCGCCTAAGCACTACAACAATATGACCAAGGTGGATTATGGTGGAGGGGGGCACCGCACATGGCTAAGAGATCAACTTGTGTATCTATGGGGTGCCCCCTCCTCCGTATATAAAGGAGTGGAGGAGGAGGGAGGGCCGGCCCTCTATGGCGTGCCCTGGAGGAGTCCTACTCCCACCGGGAGTAGGATTCCCCCCTTCCCTAGTTGGAGTAGGAGAGGAAGGAAGGGGGAGAGAGAGGGAAAGGAAAGGGGGCCCGCCCCCACCCGATTCGGATTGGGCTTGGGGGGGGGGGGGGCGCCCTCCATCTGGCCGCCTCCTCCTCTCTCCCACTAAGGCCCAATAAGGCCCATATACTCCCCAGGGGGTTCCAGTAACCCCCCCGGTACTCCGGTTAATGCCCGAACTCACCCGAAACCATTCAGATGTCCAAACATAGTCATACAATATATCAATCTTTATGCCTTGACCATTTCGAAACTCCTCATCATGTCTGCAATCATATCGGGGACTCTGAACTACCTTCGGTACATCAAAACACATAAACTCATAATACCGATCGTCAGCGAACGTTAAGCGTGCGGACCTTATGGGTTCGAGAACTATGTAGACATGACCGAGACTCATCTCTGGTCAATAACCAATAGCGGAACCTGGATGCTGATAGTCTCCAACGTATCTATAATTTTTGATTGTTCCATGCTATTATATTACCTGTTTTGGATGTTCATGGGCTTTACTTTACACTTTTATATCATTTTTGGGACTAACCTACTAACTAGAGGCCCAACCCAAATTGTTGTTTTTTTGCCTATTTCAGTGTTTCAAAGAAAAGGAATATCAAACGGAGTCCAAACGGGATGAAACCTTCGGGAGCGATCTTTTTGGAACAAATGCAAACCAGGAGACTTGGAGTGGACGTCAAGCAACAAACGAGGCGGCCACGAGGGTGCCCGGTGCGCCCCCTAGGGGTGGGCATGCCCCCTCGTGGGCCCCTCGAGGCTCCACCGACGTACTTCTTTTGCCTATATATATACTCCCGTACCCTGAAAACATCGGAGAGCACCATGAAAACCTAATTCCACCGCCGCAACCTTCTGTATCCGCGAGATCCCATCTTGGAGCCTTCGCGACGCTCCATCGGAGGGGGAATCAACCATGGAGGGCCTCTACATCATCTCCAAGGCCTCTCTGATGAGTTGTGAGTAGTTTACCACAGACCTTCGGGTCCATAGTTATTAGCTAGATGGCTTCTTCTCTCTCTTTGAATCTCAATACAAAGTTCTCCTTGATCTTCTTGGAGATCTATTCGATGTAACTCTTTTTGCTGTGTGTTTGTCGAAATCCGATGAATTGTGGGTTTATGATCAAATTTATCTATGAGAAATATTTGAATCTCCTCTGATTTCTTTTATGTGTGATTGTTTATCTTTGCAAGTCTCTTTGAATTATCAGTTTGGTTTGGCATACTAGATTGATCTTTTTTGCAATGGGAGAAGTGCTTAGCTTTGGGTTCAATCTTGAAGTGTCCTTTCCTAGTGACAGCAGGGGCAGAAAGGCACGTATTGTATTGTTGCCATCAAGGATAAAAAGATGGGGTTTATATCATATTGCTTGAGTTTATCCCTCTACATCATGTCATCTTTCGTAATGCGTTACTTTGTTCTTCATGAACTTAATACTCTAGATGCAAGCAGGAGTCGGTCGATGTGTGGAGTAATAGTAGTAGATGCAGGCAGGAGTCGCTCTACTTGTCACAGATGTGATGCCTATATACATGATCATGCCTAGATATTCTCATAACTATGCACTTTTCTATCAATTGCTCGACAGTAATTTGTTCACCCACCGTAATACTTATGATATCTTGAGAGAAGCCACTAGTGAAACCTATGGCCCCCGGGTCTATCTTTTATCATATAAGTTTTCCATATACTTTTATTTGCATCTTTAATTTTCCAATCTATATCATAAAAATACCAAAAATATTTATCTTATCTTATTATCTCTATCAGATCTCACTTTCTCAAGTTACCATGAAGGGATTGACTACCCCTTTATCACGTTGGTTGCAAGGTTCTTGTTTGTTTGTGTAGGTGCGTGGGACTTTTGAGGAGCCTCCTACTGGATTGATACCTTGGTTCTAAAAAACTGAGGGAAATACTTACGCTACTTTGCTGCATCACCCTTTCCTCTTCAAGGGAAAAACCAATGCATGCTCAAGAGGTAGCAAGAAGGATTTCCAGCGCCGTTGACGGGGTGGTCTTCGCTCAAGTCAAGACATACCAAGTACCCATCACAAACTCATCTCCCTCACATTACATTATTTGTCATTTGCCTCTCGTTTTCCTCTCCCCCACTTCACCCTTGCCGTCTTATTCGCCCTTCTTCTGTTGGTCTTTTCGTTTGCTTTGATGTCTTACACTATAAAAAAAATACACTTCCGTGATGATACGTGTTTGTCATAGTAGGTCGCGTTTTTTGTCATGCATGTACATCGATGACGGTTTTATGACAGAATCAAGATAGTCATACCTGTGCTGTCGTAGAAGTGTTCCATGACATTACCAAAATTATCATCACAGAAGTGTCCACTTCCATGATGATGAATCGCGCGTCACAGAAGTGCTTTCGTCAAGCGTGACCGACATGTGGCATCCACCATAACGGAATGCCGTTAAGCTATCAGGTTGGGTTTTGGATTCGATAACCCGTTAACAGCCCCGACCAATGGGGATTTTCCATGTGTAAAATCATCATTGGCTGGAGGAAACACGTGTCGGCTCATCGTTGGGACAGATGTCATCCACTCATTGGATAGAAGGCTCCTATGATACATCGACATGTGGCACAGCCCAACAGAGGCCCATTCCTGTGAAAAGGCCAGCCTGTTTGACTTGGTCAAAAGGTAGTGGGCCGACCCATGGAAAGCCTGTTAACGGCTTGTTCGCATATAGCCCATTTACAGCCCACTA
Organism: Triticum aestivum; assembly: GCF_018294505.1. Lineage (NCBI taxonomy): Eukaryota > Viridiplantae > Streptophyta > Magnoliopsida > Poales > Poaceae > Triticum > Triticum aestivum. The sequence goes on from NC_057795.1 coordinate 48,272,515, forward strand.
ACCCAAGGCCCGTCACGCCCTATCCGAATTAGGCCCAGTAGCGTCATCTGGGTCATCCAATATGATTCCAGCCCGTTTTCACTTCTGGCAATGTATGGCCCATGACGTCTTTCGGCCCATATGAGGCCCTTTGTAACTCTTGGCCCATTAACAGCCCGTGGTGAAACTGGTCCGTAATGAATAGTGTATCACTTTACACCCATTAACAGCCCGTGGTGAAACTGGCCCGTAATGAATAGTGTATCACTTTATACCCATTAACGGCCTGTTATTCCGTTGGGCTGTTTCCAGCCCATGTTATCTTTCGGCCTTCTCAGAGCCCATTTATTCTTGGGCTCATTTCCAGCATTCGTTTACTTACGGCCCTTGACTGCCATTTTCTGCTTGTGGGCCAAATTCATCCCGTGGTTATAGTCGGCCCGTTTGTGGTCCGTTAATACATTGGGCCGTATTCATAGCATCATCAAATATGGCCTATTAATGATGGCCCGTTATGGTCGGCCCATGAACGGACGATTCCAACTCTAGCCCATTTACGGCCATAATGCGGTCTGTTATTGCCCATGTTTGGCCAATTGATCATGCGACCCGTATAAGGCCCATTGATGATACGGCCCGTAGAAGGCCCATTGTTTCTATGGCCCGTAGGAGGCCCATTGTCACTACAGTAAATATTAGCCCATGGTTATTGTGGCCTATTTTTTAAAAATAGATTATTGCAGCCACTAGCAAACCGCGGAAAAAAAACTGCAATGACTATAAGCAAACAAATAAACAAGAGAAGAAGGAAATAAATAAGCAAGCAACTAACGCTAGGCTATCACGGCTATTACACATATTACATCCACTGAGCATCAAAGTTCGCGACCAGTGCAAATATAGGGAACAAAGCAGCATATCATATACACTGGTTGTCAAAGTTGGCGACCAACGCAAATAAATGCCACAGCAAAACAAATCTAGAACTGAAACCACTTCAGAAGATCTCAAGAAACAATATCCTGGGTACCCATAATGCAGGCAAGATGCTTAGCAAGCTTATTAACTTTCTCTTGTTTGGCGCTTAAATCCTCCAGCGCTTGTTGTTGCACCAGGAAATATGCATCTGAATTCTGCAGGGACTTCCTCAGTCCTTCAGCTTCCTGTCGCAGCACATCTGATTGATGTCTTTCAACTTGAAGTTGAGACTCAAGAAGACGAACTAATTCAGGTAGCGAGTTCGAAGAGCTTGTGCCAGCAGTAGTGGCTAGTAACTCGAACACTACATCAAGACAGGACTTTTGGGTTCTCTCACTGTCGTCAAGATAGTTTTTATCAGCTTTCTTGGAGACCAACAAGGATGTCTCACTATCTTGAACCTTATCTGCATTACTTCCTTTACCATTGCATAACACGGTACTGTTCTCCAATATTTTGTCCGCATTCTAAAAGAGAAACAAGCAGACACATCACATGTTTACCATGTTGTATATGAAACTCATTTTGGTAAATGAGTTCAGTAGTAAAGTGGACATGATAACAACATGAAACAAACATATATGTATGTACCATGGTCACTTTATGGTCTATATCATTCTAGTTTTTGTTGCCAAATCAAGATAGAGACACAATTCAAATAATATTTGTTCAAGACAAAGCAGAATAGACAGAATATAAGTGTGGGAAACTATAGAGCAATAACAACACTTGTAATGTGCATGACATGAGAACATAACTGTTTATTCAATTGAAACTGAAATCAACAAAGAGCAGGTTACAATAGCAAACCAGTTAAAGAAACAGGTTTAAAACATACCTGTTGCGCCATTGGAGTTTCAATTCCATCCTTCAAATTTGAAAATAGTTGGTATGAGTAAATACAGTAATGCAAGAGCAAAGGAGTATGAACCATAGCTACAAAACCTGACCTGAGAACAAATCTTCTTCTCCTTTAAGCATTGAGTTGGGATTCAGAGTGGTGGTCCTCGTGCTTTGGGCACTGCAGTTCCCTTACTAACTGCTCGTGTTTGGGTGCTCTGTGGTGGAGAAGGTGCTGTGTCAACTGGAACTGGGTTACTATCTGACGGTGCTGGGGTTAGAAGGGGTGTAGCTAGTTCTCTGTCCAACTGGGTAGGGGTACAATCTACGAGAGTCTGGGTTATGTGTGGTGGATCTGGTCCTTGGGCAAGTACAACCGTGGTTCTATCTGCATCAACTGGTAGCACTATCTTTTCTGAAGACCGTGTTGTTACTCCCTTAGATAGTGCCATCACCCTCTCCAATTCAAATGGTTGATAAACAAGAAATGTAATTAAAAGTATAGACATTGTATGATAGACATGTGCAATGGATAGTGGGGAATAAAAGAGGGCATGAAATAATTCAGATTTATGTTGTCTAACCAAACATGATAGCATGACACAACTTCACATATATGATGGCTAACTAAACAGGATAGCATGACACAATTTCACATTATGATGGCTAACTAAAAAAGATGGAAAGACATAGTTCAAAATATGATGACTATGTAAATAGGATGACATGATATAACTATATAATGTGTTTATTAAATAGGTTGGCATGCCATAATTCACATACATTCACGGATAGAATGCCATAATTCAAAATATGATGACTATAAACACTAAATAGGATGAGATGATATAACTATATGATGTCTTTATTAAATGGGTTGCCATGCCATAATTCAGATAGATGATGTGTATGTACTATGTAAACATGCTGGCATGATATAATTCAAATATATGATTTATATAGTAAGCAAGTAAGCAGATGGCAATCCATATATGATGTAAAAACTAAGCAATGCAAGATAACATGCATGACATGGGTAATATAACCCTGCCAAGTTTGAGCATAGACCTCAGGGGGGAAATAGGACTGGTCATCAGTCTCTGAATCCTCTTCTGAGGAGCTCTCTGTAACCAGCAATATGTCTGCTTCAGTAGGTAGCATTGTCTGCTCTGAATACCTTGTTTTCACACCAGATACTTCCATCACCGCTTCAAATGGCTGATGCACATGAAAAGTAGTTGAATATACAAATGTTGTTGACAAATGGAACACGTAATACAAAAAAATGATAGCATGATATAATTCACATACATGATGATTGGCTGAACAACATGGCATTGCATAATTCACATATATAATGCCTTTGCAACAAGATAGCATTGCATAATTCACATATATAATGCCTTGCAACAAGATGGCAATGCATAATTCACATATATGGTAATTAGACACTGAACAGGTGGCATTCACACAAAGCATGTCTAAACTAATCAAATGACATAGCAATGTGAGACACCATACACACGATATGAGCAACATAACCCTGCCAAGTTAGAGCATACACCTGGGGGGGGGATAGGACTGGTCATCTGTCTCTGAATCCTCCTCTGAGGAGCTATCCGTAACTAGCGAGATATGCGCTTTGTCAGATAGAATAGTCTGCTCTCAAGAACTTGTTTTCACTCCAGAATTTGCCATCACCGTGTCAAATGGCTGATGCACACGAGCATTTGAATGTACTAACATTGTTGACAAATGTAATATGTAACGAAAAAAAGGATGACCTGATATAATTTACATATAAGATGACTGGCTAAGCAGGATGACATTGCAAAATTCACATATATGATGCCTAGCTAAACAAGATGGCGTTGCATAATTCACATAAACGATGAATAAACTAAATAGATGGCATTCGCACAAAGGATGTCTAAACTAAGCAGATGACATATTTGATATATAAAGTAAGCAATGCAAGGCACCATATGCATGATATAACCAACATCAAGATGCCAAGTTAGAGCGAAGACCTCAGGGGGTAAATAGGAGTTGTCTTCTCCTTCTGAATCCCCCTCAGAACAGATATCTTCCTCTCGATTACAATCCGAAATGTGTGGAGGGGGGCTGCCTTTGTGCCTACCCTGGAGCGACGTCTGCATGAAATTTTATTGCCACACAAGGCTCGTCTCTTTTGCTCTACATGTCCAGTTCCATTGTTTACAATAACTGTCATGCATAGAAATAAAACGTAGTGAGATTATGTAAGGAGTGCATGCAGAAATCCAGAGTGATGGTAGCAACCTGTGGATAGACCCAAAACCAATAATAGCAGGCAGATAATGGCTTTAGTTAAAAAATACAGATAATGGCTTCTTTACTATTTGTTTCCCACCCAACATGAAACTCATAGTAGACACCGGAGATTAACCAGATAGTAGATAGATACTATTGATTGCGGCTCCGATATGTACCCCACAACCATTTAAAAACCAAGTTTGACCATTAGTTTGGAGCTGACTCAGAGTCTAATCAGTGAACAGGATGATAAAGTAGCATGTAATATTAAGCGATGCATAACGTAAGTAGACACGAAAGAGTGCGATCTCTCTTGCGGACCTGTGTAGTCCTCGAGGTCATCTGCTCGGTTGATGATGGTAATGCAGTTTTTTTGGCTCCCGGCGGTGGGGAAGAAGATCTGAGGCAGCGAAAGACAGTCTGGAGGCTGGATCTGTGTAGGACCCTTCTGTCCTTGGAGCAGCTGAGCTGGGGTGGACAACGGCTGTCACAGCCCCAGATCAGCCCTTGTCTGTTTTTGCTTTAGCATCCATGCAACATGTTTAAATTTTATGAAATTTGAAATGGGGATGACCAAGCCCTAGCACCAAAGCATTGCAAATAGGTTCAACTTCAAAATATTTTCAAAGAACCCAAATTGGTTTGCAAAAATGTTCATGATTACTGGAAAAGGGTGAAAACCATATCCAGAGATGATGGATATTTTTCCAAGACATTTTTGGATTTTTGATTAAACCATATTGTATTTGAATTGGGGCATTTAAATACTGTTAATATTTTTAAATGCTCCAACAATTCTGAAAATAGTTGAGGGCTTCTGTAATAATTCAGTTAATGTCCACAATTATTCTCAGGATTTACAAAAAATGATTTAGTGTCTAAAACTAAATCAAAATAAACTACAGAAAATAGAAATAGAAAAGAGGAAATAAAAGAAAGGGAGAGAAGGCCACCAGGCCACCTACCTAACTTACCTGGCGCCACCTACCTGGCCCAGCACGGCCCAGCCCATCTCCACTCCCCCTGTCGTCTTCCTCCTCGCCAGAAGGACCGAGGCGTGGCGCGCACCCGAGAGGCCTCGGCCACCTCCTGCTTCCCCTGGCCACCTCCTGCTTCCTCCTCGACGGCCCGGTGACGCCACGCGCCTCCCCGACCCCCTCTCACCTCTCCCTCACTCGCTGCACCCTCTCTCCCTCCCCTGACTCCCTTCCCCGAGCTCACCCGAGAGTCGCCGTCGCCGCCGTTCGCCATAGCCGCAGCCACCAGCCCTCCCTCGCCCTTCCGCCAGTTCCATAAGCTCCGCCGCTGACCTCTACACCGTCCCCGCCAAGCCACACGAGCGGACGCGCCCTGCAGCGGCTTCCCCGACCTCTTCTTCAAGCTTCGGCCGCCGAGATCGCCGGCGACTGTGTGCCCTCCCTGACGCCTCCCCGAGCTCCCCGAGGCCACCGTCGCAACCCCTGTGAGCCTCCGGTCGATTCCCCTCTTCTCCCCGCGTCGATTTCGCGCCCTAGCCACAGATGCACATAGCCGAGTTGTGCTCGCCACCGGCGAAGTCGTCACCATGGCTTGAGCAAGCCCAGCTTGCCCCTGAGCATGTCATCGCGCTCGCGCTGCTCCCAGGAGCCGATCTAGCCCACCCGTTCGTCTCACCGTGCACCACAACGCCGATTCCAAGCACACCCGAACTCCGGCCGCCGCCTTGGAGCTCGCCGTCGTCGGCTCCGGCCACCATAGGTCCGGCCACCACCACCGTTCGACGCGCGCCACTGCGTGCGTTTGAATGCAACTAACCGCGCTCAAAATGATGCCCTGAGGGCGATTTCGGAAGCCCGCCGCCGCATCTGGCCTCGCCGGCGTCATGTCGCCGGTGGGGTTGACCCACTTGACCACGGCAGAACCCCCCCTGGGTCGATGACAGGTGGGGCCAGCCCCTGTTAATTAGTTTAGGTGTTAGATTAGTTAACACTAATTAATTTAGTTAATTATTTAAGCCACTGACATGTGGGCCCAGCCCTGCTGACATTTTCGTTAGTATTAGTTTAACCCTAATCAACCCAGTTAACCAACTGAGTCACTGACACGCGGGACCCACTGTCAGGTTTGACCTGGACCCGCCTAGTTGACCTGCTGACGTCAGCATGACCTAGTACTGACGCAATAAATCATTTTCTGGTTTTAAAATAATTCAGGAAATTCCAGAAAATTGTATAAACTTCTAAAATTCGTAGAAATTCAACCGTAACTCCAAATTAAACAAATTATATATGAAAAATTATCAGAAAAATTCAAGGAATCCATCTGTACCATTTTCATGCATGTTAGAACAACTTATAGCTGCTGTTTAGCACAAATCAATTAAATGGCATTTGAATAATCACATATGGAGTTTGAATTTGAATCTTGTATTCAAACCAACTTCATTTAATCTGTTGCTAGTTGCATTAGCTCAAAACACATTCATATTGCCATGTCATGAGCCTGCATCATATTGTGCATTGCATTGATTGTATTTCTTCCTTGTTGCCGGTATCTGTTCCCTCCCGATAGACGATGTTCCGACGTTGTGATCGTTGACACTGGTGAAGACTCAATGTTATCTTCAGAAGTGCCAGGCAAGCAAAACCCCCTTGTTCATTCCGATACAATCCTACTCTCTCGCTCCTGCTCTCTTTTACTGCATTAGGACAACAACGATTCATCTGTTACTTGTTGCGGTAGCTGAACCCCTTTATCCTTTGCATGACCTGTCATTGCCACAGTAAATAGATGAAACCCACTAGCATGAGTAGGAATTGTTTGAGCCCTGTTGTGCCTACTCATTCATGCTTGTTTGTCATGCCTGCTACTGCTTAGAGTTGAGTCAGGTCTGATTCATCGGGGATGAATCAGAGGTGTGTGAACATGTCCTACTGTGTGTGAGCTAAGTGTGTGAACACGATTTGGTAAAGGTAGCGGTGAGAGGCCATGTAGGAGTACATGGTGGGTTGTCTCATTGCAGCCGTCCTCAGGAACTGAGTTCTATGTTTGTGATCCATGATTCAGCTACTACCAGGCATTGGGCCCGAAACCAATGGACCCTCTCGGCTTCTTAATCACCCTTGTCCTCTGTCCAGGAGTTGCAAGTTTTCTGGTGTTTGTAGTATGCTGGAGGCCGTGCGCAGCGCTGACCGTAGGGGTGGGCTGTGATGCGGTAGGCACGTGGCCGGGTAAACCGGGTGCCCGTTTGGTGTCACGGAACCCTGTTCACATCGTTTGGGGCTGTGAGCGAAACTCCGGCCGGATCTCCTCATGGATGGAACCCGAATAGGCGATAAACCTGGACTAGAGACTCGAGTGTTTAGGCAGGCCGTGGCCGACACCCACGTTGGGCTTCCGCTTGAAGGTTGCCGAGTACATGTCGTGTAAACGGCGGTAAGTGGTGAGAGCGTGTGTGAAGAAGTACACCCCTGCAGGGTTAATATGATCTATTCGAATAGCCGTGTCCGCGGAAAAGGACTTCTGGGTTGCTTATATCAGTTCATAGACAAGTGAAAGTGGATACTCTAAAATACGCAAGATAAGCGTGAGTGCTATGGATGGTGTTCTCGTAGGGAGACGGGAGCGGATCCATAGTGGTGTATTGATATGGTGAATATGTGGACTCGTGTGCGCCACCTCAAAAGAGTTACTTGCAGTCGTAGTTTAGGTTAGCCACCGAGTCAAAGCTGGCTTGCTGCAGTTAAACCCCACCATCCCCTTGTTGATAATGGTGCATATGTAGTTAGTTCTGATGTAAGTCTTGCTGGGTACATTTGTACTCACGTTTGCCTATTTTATGTTTTGCAGAGAGACTTCGGTCTCGCTAGTAGTTCCACGTGGACTTCGACGTTTAGCTTGTTACCTCAGCTACGATCTTGTGCCCTCGGCAGGATCTGGTAGATAGTCAGGCTTCTCAGCCTTTTTCATTTATAGATGTCTGTACTCAGACATCATAGCTTCCGCATGTGCTTTGACTTGTATGCTCTGATTGTTGGGTCATGAGACCCATGTTTGTAATATCTCGCTCCTCGGAGCCTATTGAATAAATTACTTGAGTCGTAGAGTCATGTTGTGATGCCATGTTGTATTTGCACATATCGAGCATATTGTGTGTATGTTGTTGAAATGCTTGGTATGTGTGGGATCTGACTATCTAGTTGTTTATCTTTAGTAGCCTCTCTTACCGGGAAATGTCTCCTAGTGTCTCCACCGAGCCATGGTAGCTTGCTACTGCTCCGGAACACTTAGGCTGGCCGGCATGTGTCCTTCTTCGTTCCTGTGTCTGTCGCTTCGGGGAAATGTCACGCATTGAGTACCGGAGTCCTGTTAGCCCGCTACAGCCCGGTTTACCGGAGTCCTGCTAGCCCAGTGCTACAGCCTGGACCCACTTGCTGATGACCGACACGTTCGTTGCTCGGTCATGGATGCCTGTCCCTGTAAGTTTGTGCCACTTTGGGTTTACGACTAGCCATGTCAGCCCGGGCTCCTTATCATATGGATGCTAGCGACACTGTCATATACGTGTGCCAACAGGCGCAAACGGTCCCGGGTAAAGGTAAGGCGACACCCGTGGGAATACCGTGCGTGAGGCCGCAAAGTGATATGAGGTGTTACATGCTAGATCGATGTGGCATTGAGTCGGGGTCCTGACAACGGCGCAGCAGGAGCGGGAAAAACCACGCAAGTTTTTCTTTGACAACTATCTGTAAAAGAAGTAATTCTGTAAGGGCTCGTTTGAATTGGAGGATTCCAACAATGCAGGAATAGGAAATAGACAGGAATAGGATAGGAATGCACGTGCAAAACAGAGAATTTAAAAACACATGATTTCTGCCAATCTGGGTGTTTGATTCACAACAATTGTAAGATCACATGATGCAAAGAAGCATGGTGAGATTAAGTCAAACCACAAGAAAATGTATGGTTATAATGCTATTATGCTACTATCTCTTAGTCTTGTGCTTCATGAATAGGAATTTGAAAAGGAGGACAAGTGAAAATTAAAATTCCTACGTTTTTTCTTTTAAGGAGACACTAAAGGAACAAATCCTACAGTTTTCCTTTGCTCCATTCCTTTGAACCAAATTCATGAATAGTAGTACCATAGGAAACTTTCCAATTCCTATGTTTTTCATTCACTTTTCCTTTCAAGCACTGCGATTCTAGTAGACAGGCTTGAGCAAGGAAAATCCTACACTAAAAAAATGTTTTTGTGCTACTTCTATTACTTTGGACCACGGCCACTTCCCTACTAGCTCAACTCCCAGGGCCATCGACAAATGCACAGCTCAAACGCGCAGAGATAAATAATGATGGCGTTCAAGAGAGTCCATCACGGAAATCTAAGTTGCCTGGTACCTCACTGCTTGTCATATAGTAGGATAAAATAATCGTATTTCCCGTTACAACGTGTGGTCAGTGGACAATATATATAACATGTAGAGTAAAAAAGAGATGTAACAAGTGTACAACCTCTTTGGCGAAGCCATGTCAATCTCAGCGTGATTGGGTTGGCTGGTGGGGATGCTCCAGCTGACTTGGCTGTCGGAGGAGGGGAAGAAGATCTTAGGTGTATGGAGATGGAGCCCGAGGTACTGCTCCGCTGTGATGGAGGGTTTCATCGTTGGACTAGCTCTGGTGAGTTGTACGACGCCGAGGCTGAAGCAGGACAAGAGAGACAATGTTGACCTGAGTGGAGTTCTAATAGCATCTCTAATACATGACGTAAAATACATAACCACAAAGTGCTAGATGGAAAATACATCAGCCGCTCATCTTTGAACTTAACTGTCGAAACTGAATTTAACTGTCGAAACTGAACTTAACTGTCGAAACTGAACTTAACTGTCGAAATGGAATTTTGCTGTCGAAACTGAATTTTGCTGTCGAAACTGAACACACTAGCAAGGTGAGGCTACATGTCGGTCGACTGACTTTTTCATCTCTGGTCAGTCGATTTTGCAGCCGTTGGATACGAAATTAAGGGCCAACCACCACAGGCCAAACAGCATCCCCCACCGCCCGCGGCCGGCGGTGCGCTGCCCCACCCGCCCCGAAAACACTTCCCACCACCGGTCCGCCGCCGCCCTGGCCATCCCTCTAGGCCCCACCGTGCCGAGCTTTTTCTCCGACGATCCCCACGCCAACGCCTCGCCACCGCCGGCGACCACCGCCCCCACCCTGAACCCTAAGATAGATAGTGGGGTACCTCTCCGGCGAGCCCCCTCCCCGCTGCGGCTGGTTCTTCCTTCACCCAGGTGAGCCCTCCCACCCCCTGAAAATCGACTGACCCAAAAGTCGATTCAGTCGACTGAAGTGTAGCTAAATCAGAGCACCATCGCAAGAAAGAGTAAGAGCAAGAGCAACAGCGCGAGCAAGAGCAATAGCAAGAGCAGACCAGGCAGGGGACCGAGAGCAAGAGCAGAGCAGTAGCGCGAGCAAGAGCTAAAGAAGTAGCAGCTCCTATTGATGTGGATGTCGCCGCCGAGGGAGAGACGTCGTGGAGGAAGTGGCCGGTGACGCCGCCATGGATGGAGCCGCGCTGTGTCGGCTCGGGACCGAGCGTCGGCAGCACCGTGAGATCGAATCAAGAAGAAAATGCGGCGATTAGTGTACAACCTCTTTGGTGGTGCCGATTAGGTCGTAGCTTCATCCGAGCAAACGGTGATGATGATGCTCTTCCGGTTTTGCAGGTGAAGATGGTGGTGTGGGAATGGAGGTGGCGCGAAAGACGAGGGGAACGTCAGGGCAGCTCCTTGGAGGTGGAGGACGGGGTGGCTGAACTGGCGGGACGATGAGATCGACGACGGATCCTCATCCGGTACGGTGGATGAGGGACGTTGAGGTGTTGCTATGGACAAGTAGTCGGGGAAGAGGCTCTGGCTGGGTGGCAGACGGAGCAAGGTGTGGGGCTTCGTCGCGGGTTGCGCCTCGGTGTACGAATGGGTGGGCGGATGGGATGGCAGTGGGGAACCATGGCTTAGGGCGCGCTTGTCCGAAATGTGGGGTAAGTTACAAAAGTACCCCCACCGATTTGAGGCGGTTCTTTTGGTTCAGGGGTACCACGGGCATTTCGCGTGTCCGGATTTCACAGGAGGTGGGAGTTTTCGCGCGCATTGTAATTTCAGAATAGCAAGGCGTGGGTTGAGATAGAGGGAGTTGCCGGAGCACAACGAGACAAAGATATATCTTAAATATTTTAGGCTAACAAGGCGCGGGTTGAAATTTCCAGACAAGCCTAACGTGTATTGTACCAAATCAATGCGCACTACAAATGTCATTCAAAACTTTGAATTCATGTTATGTTCAATTAAAATATTTCGCTACGTGTATAATGCATGCAACCTACTACTCAAATGAACATTTTACTGCATTCCAAACGTATATACTACCGCTTCAATGTGAACTAAATTTGAATTTGTTTCTCTATTTGAATAAGATCTACAGTAATGATTGTTGTGAAGTCAAAGCATTTGAATTCATTTATCTGTTTTAATAAGATCTACAATCATCATTATTGTCAAGTTAAACCATCGTTTGTGTATTATCTTCATAACACACCACATGATTAATCTAGAGTTACATATGAACTATGTGTACTATATGAACTCGAACTTGATTTTTTGAATCCACTTTATGTTGATTTCAAATCACATTACATTTCTAGCTCTAGCTAGATCTTCATAATCTAAACCATGTCTCATATGTATAATGTGTTTATCACATTATGTTTGGTGCCCCGCCCCCTACACCTACAAGTATTTAGATGTGAGTTGCAAGCACCACACATTACCACAAATTCAAATAAAATGTGAGAATGTTCGATATATAGTATTGTTTAGATTGTTCGATATTTAGTTGTAAGCTGCAAACGCCACACATTATCACAAATTCAAATAAAATGTGAGATTGTTTGATGTATAGTATGGTTTAGATTGTTCGACATTTAGCTGTGAGTTGCAAACACCATGGATTATCATATTATGGTATAACATGTGCACAACACGTGTATCACCGCTATATTCATGCATGCATATGTTTAAAACACTATGATCTCCTATTCAAATATATGAATCCGCTTTCATATCAAATTACTATCTTTGTTAGTCTCTTACACCCACACAATCCTCTAAGCTTTGTAGCTACCACTAACTTTCTCTCATGCATGCACACACCCTCCTCGCCCTCCCCCTCCCTTGGCATTCTATCCACCGGGCACATTCATTTTTTCTTTAGGTCGTTCTCCCAGAGTCTCCACAACTCCTTTCCTACACACACCGATCGATAAACCTCTCCAGCGATGCCTGCCTACAACATACACACTGTAGGACCTTGAGAAGAGGTGTCTAGAGGGGGGGGGGGTGATTAGACACTAAGTACCAAAGTTGCAGCTTTTAACTTCTTTAAGTTTAAGTGGAGTTTAGGCACAAGTTTAACATTCATAACATATAGCAAGCAAGCATGCAAAGAGTATATGAGCAGCGTAAAGTAAAGCATGCAACTTGCAAGAATGTAAAGGGAAGGGTTTTGGAGGATTCAAACGCAATTGGAGACACAGATGTTTTTGGCGTGGTTCCGATAGGTGGTGCTATCGTACATCCACATTGATGGAGACTTCAACCCACGAAGGGTAATGGTTGCGCGAGTCCACGGAGGGCTCCACCCACGAAGGGTCCACGAAGAAGCAACCTTGTCTATCCCACCATGGCCGTCGCCCACGAAGGACTTGCCTCACTAGCGGTAGATCTTCACGAAGTAGGCGATCTCGTTGCCCTTACAAACTCCTTGGTTCAACTCCACAATCTTGTCGGAGGCTCCCAAGTGACACCTAGCCAATCTAGGAGACACCACTCTCCAAGAAGTAACAAATGGTGTGTTGATGATGAACTCCTTGCTCTTGTGCTTAAAATGATAGTCTCCCCAACACTCAACTCTCTCTCATAGGATTTGGATCTGGTGGAAAGAAGATTTGCATGGAAAGCAACTTGGGGAAGGCTAGAGATCAAGATTCATATGGTAGGAATGGAATATCTTGGCCTCAACACATGAGTAGGTGGTTCTTTCTCAGAACTGGTAAGTTGGAAGTGTAGGTTTGTTATGATGGCTCTCTCCATGAATTAAGAGGAGGTGGAGGGGTATATATAGCTGAGGGAGTCCTGGATTAGGGGGTGTCCAGATGGCCGGACTATGACCTTTGGTTGGACTCCCGGACTATGAAGATACAAGATTGAAGACTTCGTCCCTTGTCCGGATAGGACTTTCCTTGGCGTGGAAGGCAAGCTTGGCGATACGATATGTAGATCTCCTCCCATTGTAACTGACTCTGTGTAACCCTAGCCCTCTTCGGTGTCTATATAAACCGGAGAGGTTTTAGTCCGTAGAACGAACAACAATCATACCATAGGCTAGCTTCTAGGGTTTAGCCTCGCTGATCTCGTGGTAGATCCTCTTGTACTACCCATATCATCAATATTAATCAAGCAGGAGTAGGGTTTTACCTCCATCGAGAGGGCCCGAACCTGGGTAAAAACATCGTGTCCCTTGTCTCCTGTTACCATCCGCCTAGACGCATAGTTCGGGACCCCCTACCCGAGATCCGCCGGTTTTGACACCGACATTGGTACTTTCATTGAGAGTTCCTCTGTGTCGTCACCTTTAGGCCCGATGGCTTCTTCGATCATCAACCACGACACGGTCCAGGGTGAGAATTTTCTCCCCGGACAGATCTTCGTATTCGGCGGCTTTGCATTGCGGGCCAATTCACTTGGCCATCTAGAGCAGATCGAAAGCTACGCCCCTGGCCATCAGGTCAGATTTGGAAGTTTAAACTACACGGCTGACATCCGCGGAGACTTGATCTTCGACGGATTCGAGCCATAGACAAGCGCGCCGCACTGTCATGATGGGCATGATCTAGCTCTGCCATCGGACAATGCCCACAGCGCCGCTCAGGTGTCCGCTTTGACCCTTAGCTCGGAGCCGACTGCGCCGGTCGAGGACGGGTGGCTAGACACCGCCTCGGGGGCTGCAATCTCTACGAAGATCGAGCCGAACACCAATCTTGTCCTTCGCGGAGCTCGTGACTCCAAGGTGCCGGACTCCTTTCCGGACTCCGAATATTCCGCACCCCTCACGATCGAACCCAATTGGGCTCCGATCGTGGAGTTCACCGCCGCGGACATCTTTCAACACTCGCCCTTTGGCGACATCCTGAATTCACTAAAGTCTCTCTCTTTATCAGGAGAGCCGTGGAACGGACTATGGTCAGCAAGGTTGGGATGCGGACGACGAAGAAATTCAAAACACACCCACCACCCACTTCGTAGCCACTGTCGACGATTTAACCGACATGCTCGACTTTGACTCCGAAGACATCGACGGTATGGACGCCGATGAAGGAGACGACCAAGAACCAGCGCCTATAGGGCACTGGAAAGCCACCTTGTCATACGACATATACATGGTGGACACCCCAAAAGAAGGGGATGGCGATGGAACAATGGAGGATGACCCCTCCAAGAAACAGCCTAAGCGCCAGCGTCAGCGGCGCCGCTCTAAATCCCGCCAAAGCAAAAACGGCGAGTCCGGCACCGGAGACAATAACACCCCCGACAGTGCCGAAGAAAACCCCCTCCAGCAGGATTCAACGCAGGAGGATGGAGAAGCCAGCCCTCATGAGAGAGCGGCAGAGAGAGAGAGGTCGAGGATGATAATTACATGCCTCCCTCCAAAGATGAAGCAAGCCTCGACGACGATGAATTTGTCGTGCCTGAGGACCCCGTCGAACAAGAGTGTTTCAAACGCAGGCTCATGGCCACGGCAAGCAGCCTCAAGAGAAAACAACAGCAGCTTAGAGCTGACCAAGACTTGCTAGCCGACAGATGGACGGAAGTCCTCGTTGCCGAAGAGTACAAACTCGAACGCCCCTCCAAGAGGTACCCAAAGCGCAAGCTGCTACCCCAACTAGAGGAGGAAGCAACTAAACCTACATCACCAGCGTATGGTGTGGCCGATCGGCCACCCCATGGCCGCGACAGAGTGGCCTTTCGGCCCTCAACTCAAGCCGCACCCCGACGCCGCTCAAAAAGTACCAAGGCACGGGGAAATGCGCCAGACCTGCGAGACATATTGGAGGACAAGGCAAGACAATCAAGATCGATCTAGGGACCGCGTGGGCGCCCCACGACAAGTGACGATAACTGTCACGCCGGATATGGCAAATACGGCCAGGACAAACACAACAGACAAAGCTCATCCAAGCTACGTCGTGATATAGCCCAGTACAGAGGCGCCGCACACCCACTATGCTTCACAGATGAAGTAATGGATCATCAAATCCCCGAGGGTTTTAAACCCGTAAACATCGAATCATACGATGGCACAACAGATCCTGCGGTATGGATCAAGGATTATCTCCTTCATATCCACATGGCCCGTGGTGATGATCTACACGCTATCAAATACCTCCCACTCAAGCTTAAAGGACCGGCTCGGCATTGGCTTAACAGCTTGCCAGCAACGTCAATTGGTTGCTGGGAGGACCTGGAATCCGTATTCCTTGACAATTTCTAGGGCACCTATGTGCGACCACCAGACGCCGATAACTTAAGCCACATAATTCAGCAGCCAGAGGAATCGGCCAGACAATTCTAGACACGGTTCCTAACCAAGAAAAATCAAATAGTCGACTGTCCGGACGCAGCGGCCCATGCAGCCTTCAAGCATAACATCCGAGACGAATGGCTTGCTCGACACCTAGGACAGGAAAAGCCGAAATCCATGGCAGCCCTCACGACACTCATGACCCGCTTTTGCGTGGGAGAAGACAGCTGGCTAGCTCGTAGCAATAACATGGCCAAGATCCCTGGTAATTAAGGATGGCAATTTTATCCATGGACATGGATATCCATGGATATCCGACCCAAATGGATAGGGTTTGGATACACTTTTGTGTCCATGGGCTGCGCCCAAACCCGACCCGATTGTTTGTGGATAGGGCATGGATATAATCTTGTACCCATGGATATACCCAAACCCGACCAGATAGTATGACTTAATGGGGGAAAATCTGCTATCCCTGCCCCACGGGCATATGCCCCACAACAATTTTACACTTTTTTTTATCTAAAACATGCATAAGAAATTACACAATCCCCATCGTAACTTTTATTAGTTGACATTCAATCCCCTCTGTAACATACTCCAACACCCCTTCCCTTATTTTCACCTTCTTAAATGACTCGTCATTCCCATCTGTTAGAAAAATACTAAATGATCTTAGGTTGTTAGTGATTTACTATAAGTGAAGCCTAGCCTGCCACGACGTGAAGAATGGAAGAGTTTATGTTAATATTGTGTTATGTCATATTTATATGTCTCGAGAGGACCCAATGGATATCCAGTGGGTATGGATATCCATCGGATTTGGACATGGACACAATTTTTCACCCATGGATTTTTTCATGGGTGGGCAAAGACTGTCTTCATGGATATGGATATGGATTTGATATTGTTCAACCCGATCCAAACCCGACCCATTGCCATCCTTACTGGTAATTCGGATACCAAGGAAAACAATGGCAGATTGCGTCGCAACAAGCACAAACGCCGCATTAACGGCGACAACACTGAGGATACTACAGTTAATGCCGGATTCAGAGGCTCTAAACCCAGTCAGCGGAAAAAGCCATTCAAAAGAAATACTCCGGGCCCGTCCAGTTTAGACCGGATACTCGATCGCTCGTGCCAGATACACGGCACCCCCGAATAACCAGCCAATCACACCAACAGGGATTGTTGGGTGTTCAAGCAGGCAGGCAAGTTAAGTGCCGAAAACAGAGACAAGGGGCTGCATAGCGATGACGAGGAGGAGCCCCGGCCGCTGAACAATAGAGGACAGCAGGGCTTTCCCCCACAAGTGCGGACGGTGAACATGATATACGCTACCCACATCCCCAAAAGGGAACGGAAGCGTGCGCTTAGGGACGTATATGCGTTGGAGCCAGTCGCCCCAAAGTTCAACCCATGGTCCTCCTGCCCGATCACTTTTGATCGAAGGGACCACCCCACTAGCATTCGTCACGGCGGATTCGCCGCATTGGTCCTAGACCCAATCATTGACGGATTTCACCTCACTAGAGTCCTCATGGACGGCGGCAGCGGCCTGAACCTGCTTTATCAGGATACAGTGCGGAAAATAGGCATAGATCCCTCAAGGATTAAACCCACAAATACGACCTTTAAAGGCGTCATACCAGGTGTAGAAGCCAGCTGTATAGGCTCAGTTACACTCGAAGTGGTCTTCGGATCCCCAGATAATTTCCGAAGTGAGGAGTTAATCTTCGACATAGTCCCGTTCCGCAGTGGCTATCACGCCCTGCCTGGACAAACCACATTTGCAAAGTTCAATGCGGTGCCGCACTACGCATATCTCAAGCTCAAGATGCCAGGCCCTCGTGGAGTCATTACAGTCAATGGAAACACCGAACGCTCTCTCCGAGTAGAGGAGCACATGGTGGCCCTCGCGGCGGAAGTACAAAGTAGCCTCTCAAGGCAATTCTCCACTCCGGCTGTTAAGCGTCTGGACACCGTCAAGCGCGCCTGGAGTAGCCTACAACAAGACCGTCTGGCACGTTCCGAGCTAGCATAGCAGTGCGGCCCCAACCCCAGCCCTCGTGAGATTGCGAAACCAGTACCACGCGTACATAATTACGCTCTGGAAATACCATGGGCATAAGGGAAGGGGCACAACCACGACATGCCCAGAATGCGGCTCAACCGCACTAGGGGCTCCCGATTTTTGTGATTTTCTTTTTTTTTACTTTCAGGACTCCACTATTCGGAAGAACTGTCCGGCAATACAATTGTCGAACACACGATGCAACAGCAAGGGAGACAGCAAGCCACGTTGAACGTCCAGGTGGTCTCTATAACGAGCTAAATACCTGTCTTACTTAGAGTCTCGCAGCTTGCCCCTGGAGGGGGACATGTCAAATAATCCCATCTCTTGCCTATCGCACTATTTGTATCGTTCCGCTTTCATAGCAGCCCTCTAATAAACAATACATAGCTCTTGTCTATTATTGCATTCATTTTTTTTCTTTATGTACATATGTTCAACTATGACATTATGCAACCGTACACTTTGGTACGACCAATACACCAGGGGCTTAAGTTCCCCAAACTACGGTGTGAGAAGACCGAACACTCTCATGAGTGCGGCACCCCGAACTTATAGCATTATATGCATCGGCTCCGAATCATGTCTTGGGTCAATAGTTGGGTTTGCCCGGCTCCCATGTTTTGGTACCTTACGTTCCGCTATATCGGCTAAGGTAGCGCTGGGAGAACTACTGCGATTATGCCCTAGTTGAGCTGGGTTAACACCTCAGTAGAGAAAGCTAAAACTGAGTGTCATGATAGGGTGAGAGCCGGTCGCTGTTCGCGAGGTTTTTCGAGTCCTTAAAGTCTTATGCCGCTTAGAGCGAGGAGCTGGCTTTGTCCGGCCTAGGCGTGGATAGCGCCCCGAACTCGGTCTTCCGAATACTAGGGGCTTCGCCGAAATTTAAAATTATAGAATACTATGGCTAAGTGAGAGTGATAAAGCATTATAAGTCCGATTGCCTTGTTCGTTGTGCTGAGTGCCTCCCTCGACGGACCCAAGAATGGGAACAAGAGCGCTCAGGTTTATCCCGAACACCCCAGCACTCATGGCATGGGGGTAGAAGCCAACGACTTGCATCTCTCAGATTTAATAAACGGCCACACAGAAGGTAATATTTTAAATTCAAAAAGTGTTGCTTAGCGCATATGAACAAGTTTTAAGCGCACAGGATAAACACGAGCGAGTTTACTCAAAAATTACATCCCTAGTACATTCATTCGCCACAAGACGAGCACCCTTCAGGATGCCCTCCTAATACATCTCGGGCCTACAATGCTCCTTCCCCTTCGGTGGCCCTTCTGTCACCAGCTTCTCAGCATCCAGCTTGCCCCAGTGCACTTTAGCATGGGCAAAAGCCCTACGGGCGCCTTCGATGCATATGGAGCGCTTGATGATTTCAAGCCGCGGACAGGCATCCACCAGCCGCCTCACCAGCCCGAAGTAGCTCTCAGGCAGGACCTCCCCAGGCCACAGCCGGCCTATAAGGCCCTTCATGGCCTGTTCGGCCACCTTATGGAGCTCGACTAGCTGCTTCAGCTGGTCACTCAAGGGCACCGGGCGTCCGGCCTCAACATACTGGGACCAGAACACCTTCTCCGTCGAGCTCCCTTCTTCGACTCGGTAGAATGCGGCGGCGTCGGACACATGCGGGGCAGATCTGCGAATGCTCCTGGAGAGCTCCGGATTCGGGTAAGTAACACGTAATTCACTTTCACATGCTTGCTTTGCATAAAGAATGCCTTACCCGCCGCTATCTTTTTCATCGCCTCAATCTCCTGGAGGGCTTTTTGGGCTTTGGCCTTGGCAGACTTGGCGCTTTCACGTGCCGAGGCAAGCTCGGACTCTCGCGTCTTTGAGTCAAGCTCTAAACTCTCGTGTTTCTTCATGAGAGCATCGAGCTCTTACCGCACCTCCGCCACCCGCGCCTCTTGTTTCTCTCGCTCGGTGCGCTCCATGGCCGCATTGTCTTCGGCCTTGGACAGCGCTTCCTTCAGGGTCGCCACCTTGGTTGTGGCCCCTGTAACATTCACGTTGGTCCTGTTATTATTTGCAACCAGGTATTTTTATATATATTTACATAAGGCACTACCTACCTTCCTTGTCCTCGAGCTGCTTCTTGGCAAGGCCGAGCTCGTTCTCGGACCGCTCGAGGCTCTGCTTCAATGCATCGACCTCCGCAGTCAGTGCGGCAGAGGTTAGCAGCGCAGCCTGCATTCCCATATTGACATATTTCTGTTAGACTCCTGCGTATATACTTTAGATCCTCAGTCCGGTTTTTCTTTCCAAACACCAAACTGAGCATCAGGGGCTACTGTCTATGCGGTAACATTTTTACATGTTTTAAAATACATACCTCAAAGCCTGTTAGAAGGCTGGCACAGGCTTTTGTCAGCCCGCTCTTGGTGGACTGAACCTTCTCGATCACCGCACTCATAACAGTGCGGTGCTCCTCGTTGATGGAGGTGCCGTTAAGCACCTCTAGCAAATTGGCCGGCACCTCCGATTGGATGGAGGCCGCCGGCGTCGTAAGCTTGCCCTTCTTGCGAAGGGGCCGCCTGCCGGACTCTGGAACCACTGAAGGTTCCGGTGCAGTGTCCGGCCCAGGGCCGGACTTAGATCCCTCCAGGGTTTTATCCCCTGCGGGCCTGGAGTCCGGGAGGTCGCCTTGCTGCGCCTCCAGGACCACCTCCTCCTGGCTAAGCCCCTTTCGGGACTCCACCTCGGCTTCGTCCGTAGGGCGGGGGGAGGAAGCTGTCGGGAGTGAAAGACTGTTCATATCCGACGAGTCCAGGGAGCCACTCGACGAATCGTCGAGCTGAGCCTTGGGCAGACTGCATGATTATATTCAGCGTCAGAAGGCACTGTGCAATAAAGGAATACCGTGAGTTATTCTGGTAACCGGAAACTTACGATTTCGCCAGGGGCTTGGCCCTGGATGGCCACTCCTCTCCGCCGTCTTCGCCGTCGGAGGCATAGTCCGGAAGAAGGGTCTTCCCCTTCTTGCACCCTCTGGCCTCCCCAGTTTGGGCGGCCTTCCTTTTCTTTCCTCCCCCAGTTGGAGGGGGAGAGGCTTCTTCTTCCTCCTCCTCATCTTCAGAGGAGGAGTGCGCTTCGGGGCCGTCGGGCGATGAGTCCGACACCACCAGTCGCCAGGAGCTCCTTCGAGTTCCCGTGGCCTTCTTCTTGGCCTTCTTCTCCGGCACCACGTGGGGTGTCGGGACCAGCAGCTTCGTCAAGCGGGCGTCTGCTGGCTCTTCGGGCAAAGGAGCCGGACAGTCGATCTGCCCGGCCTTCTTCTGCCAGTCCTATTAAAGGAATGGGAGTTTAGATCCCGCATAGATTCAAACTATGAAAAACAAATACCCTATAATGGGTAAACTAGGCTTACCGTGCTGGCTTGGCGCTTCGCGCAGAATCCGCGATCCTTGGTAGTGGGAGGGTGGACCTCGGAGCTCTTGAAAAGCACCTTCCAAGCATCTTCGTGCATTGTGTCGAAGAGCCTGGATAGAGTTTGGTGCTGAGCCGGGTCGAATTCCCACAGATTAAAAGCCCGCCATTGACAGGGGAGGATCCGGCGGAAGAGCATGACCTGGACTACGTTGACGAGTTTAACCTTCTTGTCCATGAGGTTCTGGACGCAGGTTTGGAGTCCAGGCGCCTCTTCCAGATTACCCCATGACAGGCCCGTCTCTTTCCATGAGGTGAGCCGCGTGGGGATGCCAGATCGGAACTCGGGGGCCGCTGCCCATTCAGGGTCACGCGGCTCAGTGATGTAGAACCACCCCGATTGCCACCCTTTGATGGTTTCCACAAAGGAGCCCTCGAGCCATGTGACGTTGGCCATCTTGCCCACCATGGCGCCTCCGCACTCTGCTTGTCGGCCGCTCACAACCTTCGGCTTGACATTGAAGGTCTTCAACCATAAGCCGAAGTGGGGCTGGATGCGGAGGAAGACCTCACACACGACGATAAACGCCGAGATGTTGAGGATGAAGTTCGGGGCCAGATCATGGAAATCCAGGCCGTAGTAGAACGTGAGCCCTAGGACAAATGGGTGAAGAGGAAAGCCCAGTCCGTGGAGGAAATGGGGGAGAAACACGACCCTCTCATGGGGCCTGGGGGTGGGGATGAGCTGCCCCTCATCTGGGAGCCGGTGCGCGATGTCGTTGGACAAGTATCCGGCTTTCCTCAGCTTCTTGATTTGCCCCTCCATAACAGAGGAGGCCATCAACTTGCCTCCTGCCCCGGACATGATTGGAGAAGGTTGAGGTGGGAAGTGCGGACTTGGGCGCTGGAGCTCGAGTGCGCAGGAATAGATAAGTGAAGGAGGAGGAAGGCGTGGATGGAAAGGGTGGATTCTTATCCCCTTATATGGGTGATCTAAACTATGTGCCCCCACCAGCCTAGTAAAACTCGCTTATCTCCCAAGCGTCGCGATTAATGGCGCGGTTGGGTTACCCACGCCCGTATTGATGAGAATCCCGGAATAAGGGGACACAATCTCTACTTTGACAAGACGTGCCAAGGGAACCGCCTCGCTAAACACGCTAGGGTGGGACAGTAAAACGATTCGAATAAAGGCTTGGCTGTGGCATGATGTCACGCTACGGAATACGTCAGCAGATTAGATTTGTGCGAATATTATTCTCTCTACGGTGGTATGTGGAAACTATTTTGCAGAGCCGAACACTATCCTTGTGTTCAACATCTTCTATGAAGTATTCGGAGGAGGAACCCGCCTTGCAATGCCGAAGATAATTTGCGTGCTGGACTCGTCGTCATTGAAGCCTGGTTCAGGGGCTATTGAGGGAGTCCTGGATTAGGGGGTGTCCGGATGGCCGGACTCCCGGACTATGAAGATACAAGATTGAAGACTTCGTCCCGTGTCCGGATAGGACTTTCCTTGTCGTGGAAGGCAAGCTTGGCGATACAATATGTAGATCTCCTCCCATTGTAACTGACTCTGTGTAACCCTAGCCCTCTCCGGTGTCTATATAAACCGAAGAGGTTTTAGTCCATAGGACGAACAACAATCATACCATAGGCTAGCTTCTAGGGTTTAGCCTCTCTGATCTCGTGGTAGATCAACTCTTCTACTACCCATATCATCAATATTAATCAAGCAGGAGTAGGTTTTACCTCCATCGAAAGGGCCCGAACCTGGGTAAAAACATCGTGTCCCTTGTCTCCTGTTACCATCCGCCTAGACGCACAGTTCGGGACCCCCTACCCGAGATCCGCCGATTTTGACACTGACAATAGCCTCCACACAAAATCTAACCGTTACACACAATTTACCAATCTCGGTGGGACCGAATCAACAAACTCGGTCAGACCGATTTAGTAAACCTAGTGACCGTTAGAGTTTTCGGTGGGACCGATATGCAACTCGGTAGGACCGATATGGTTAGGGTTAGGGCATAACGTAATCTCGGTGAGACCGATTACACAAACTCAGTGAGACCGATTTTGAACTCGGTGGCGCCGGATAGAAAGAATCGGTATGGCTGAGTTTGACTTTAGGTTTAGGTTATATGTGTGGAAGTGGGAAAGTAGTTGAGGGTTTTGGAGCATATTACTAAGCACTATGGAGCAAGGAACTCATTAAGCAACACCTCATCCCTTCTTGACAGTATTGGCTTTTCCTATAGACTCAATGTGATCTTGGATCACTAAAATATAAAATGAAGAGTCTTGAGCTTGAAGCTTGAGCCAAACCTTTGTCCTTAGCATCTTGAAGGAGTTCCCACATCCTTTAGTCCATGCCACTCCATTGTTTAACTAGTCTGAAATGTACTAGGTAAAAGTGTTAGTCCAACAAAAGATATGTTGACATTAATTACCAAAACAACCTAGGGAGCACTTGTGCTTTCAATCTCCCCCTTTTTGGTAATTGAGGACAACATACATCAAAGCTTTTAGATAAAGGTATAGAGAATAGCAAGTAAAGCTTTGGAAAGACATGTAACAAGCATAGGCTTCCCGTACATGTATGCAATCATGTGAATATAGAATATAGAAGCATGTGAGAGCATAACCATGATAGAGTAGGCAATGTGTTACATGTATCTTGGCCATATGCATCAGAGCAAAGAATATTAAAGAAAATACCTTCATGCTCATGAGTCCTTCTTGCAAACAGTATGTACATCAGCAAGAATTCCTCATACACATGAGTGTGATGCATATACTTACCTTGTAGTCTTGAGTTGGCTTAGGATGGAATGAACCTGCACAAACAAGGTTAGATAACAAAGGTACATCTACTAGCCAGAGAAAATAGAAGAAACCACAAGAATACCAAGACTGGGATGACATGTAGAGAGTGAGTACTAAGTACCACATTGGATTGGACATGTCCCCAAGAGTAAAGATATGCAATGAATTTAAATGATTCCTTTCCCTTAGATGTCTTGCTCCCCCTGATTCTAGCATGGGATACTGGGAGAAGATAGGGAACAGAAAATCAGAGCTGAAAGATATAAATGAACAGAGCTAATGCAAACTAATGCAAATAAGCACATATGAACATGTATTTTCCCTTCAATAAGACATGTGGCATCTCTCCTCTTGAACACCAAGCATGTGGGATCCTTGAGAAATATTTTCTACTTGAGTATTCTCTCCCCTGGAGATCTCTTTCTCCCCCTGAGGAGGTGATACTATCCCTCTCTGATGTGATCTCTCTAAGTGATAAGCTTTGATGTGATCTCTCTCTCCCCCTTTGACATCAATTTCCAAGAAGGGTTTGATCCTTCAGTCACAGCACAAAGCATTTATAAAAATGTGATGCTTGTAGAGGACAAGATTCATTGAGTGGAGCTGGATCAGAAGAAACACAGAATAAGTGGCAAACTGTTTTTCCTGTTGTGAAATCGGTGGCACCGAGTGGTATGCTTCGGTTGTACCGAAAGGATTCGGTTGGACCGAAAACAACAAATCGGTTAAACCGAGTTCATCACAGAGAAAACACTTGTCACCTCAGCTCACTAGACTAGTAAGATCTCTCAAAGATTTGCAAGGAATTTACTAAATGATATGCAATGAATTGGATGCATAAAATGCAGAACAGACAGAAAAGAAAGAAATCTAGATGAAGTTTTTTTTGAAGAGGGAAACAAATATGCATGAGACAAGTGCAAAAACACAGTAAAGGACATGAGAGAACTTCATCTAGAGATGGTCGGCGACAAAGTCACCTATGTTAGAGTATATTGACTTAGGAGTCAAGTGAGATCACTTGATCATAGGTCATACTCATCGTTTAAGCTCAAAATGGGGTTACCATTTTTCGTTTAAGCATCTTGATGTATTCTCATCTTGTTGAGTTGCTTTAGTTCATGACTCGGAGTAAAGCTTCTCTAAGATGGAATAACATACCTTGGTTGGTGGTGTTGACCATGTTGTCGAACATGTGTGGATTGCTCAAGGTTAATGTAGCTCATCAAGAGTTGGGAGCACCACTTGGAATTTGAGTCCATCTACCTACATGGGTTAGTTCTTGCAAGGAAGAGCACTTGTGTATCCAAAAATGACAATCATGAAGCTCAACATAGAATTTGTCAAATGATATGTTTGAATGGTTTCGTGCTTCCTTTTCTTCAACCACCATTGTGTAGAGACTTGGTGATGTATAGATTGTTCCTGATATGAGTAGATTACAATCTCATGAAATTTGATTCAACCAAGTACCTACATGGGTTAGATAACATGCAAGATACAAATGTATCCAAGATATAAGATTTTCATCATAAGAGAAATATCAAGGATTAGTCATAAGCTCATGTCTTGCATGTATCCAATGGAGTTTCTACTCCAAGTTTGAAGCATCAATGATGTTCAATTCTCCTCTTAACCCGCAAAACACTTTCTCATCAAGAGGTTTAGTAAATATATCCGCTAATTGCTTTTCGGTGCGAACATGCTTAAGATCAATGTCACCCTTAGCAACATGATCTCGAATGAAATGATGATGAACTTCAATATGCTTAGTTCGAGAATGTTGCACGGGATTATGACCAATTTTGATAGCACTTTCATTGTCACAAAGCAATGAAACATGTTTCACATATATCCCATAATCTTTAAGAGTTTGGGTCATCCAAAGTAATTGAGCACAACATGAACCAGCGGCAACGTATTCCGCTTCGGTGGTGGATAAGGATACCGAGTTTTGTTTCTTGGAGGACCAAGACACAAGAGATCTACCAGGAAATTGACAAGTACCCGAAGTGGACTTTATATCAACTTTGTCTCCGTCATAGTCCGAGTCGGAGTAGCCAACAATATCGAAAGAGGCCTTCTTAGGATACCAAATGCCAAAATTTGGAGTATGGATTAAGTATCTCACTATCCTTTTCACGGCCCTAAGATGACATTCTT
The DNA here is from genome assembly GCF_018294505.1 of Triticum aestivum. Lineage (NCBI taxonomy): Eukaryota > Viridiplantae > Streptophyta > Magnoliopsida > Poales > Poaceae > Triticum > Triticum aestivum. The sequence continues at coordinate 48,298,673 of NC_057795.1, forward strand.
TAGGAGCAGCTTGATATCATGCACACATGCACACACTTAGCATGATATCGGGACGTGAAGCACATAGATATAACAATGAACCAATCATAGAGCGATAAACCTTTTGATCAACCGGTTCACCATCTTTGGTCAAGTCAAGATGTCCACTAGTAGGCATGGGTGTAGACATACCTTTGCACTCTTGCATATTGAACTTCTTGAACAAATCCTTAGTGTACTTCATTTGAGAAACAAAAGTACCTTCCTTAGTTTGCTTGATTTGCAACCCAAGAAATAATTGGAGTTCACTCATCATTGACATCTCAAACTTCTCCGACATTAGCTTCCCAAACTTTTCACTAAAATGAGGGTTAGTTGAACCAAATATAATATCATCAACATAAATTTGGCATATGAATAATTCTCCATTAACCCTTTTAGTAAAAAGTGTGGAATCAATTTTCCCAATTTCAAATCCCTTTTCAAGAAGAAACTTGGTCAAGCATTTATACCACGCTCTAGGAGTTTGTTTAAGACCATAAAGGGATTTGTGAAGTTTGTAAACATGATTTGGTTTCTTAGGATTGACAAAGCCGGGAGTTTGTTTAACATAAACTTCCTCCTCCATTTCACCATTTAGAAAAGAACTTTTAATGTCCATTTGGTACAAGGTGATATCATGGTGATTAGCATAGGCAAGTAAGATGCGAATGGACTCAAGTATACCAACGGGAGCATAAGTCTCACCATAGTCCATACCTTCGACTTGTGTGTAACCTTGGGCGACGAGACGTGCTTTGTTGTGAACTACTTGTCCATCTTCATCTTGCTTGTTGTGAAACACCCATTTGGTACCGATGATGTTGTGGTTGTTGTCGGGCTTCTCAACCAATGTCCAAACTTGGTTTCCCTCAAAGTTGTGTAGCTCTTCATGCATAGCGTTTATCCAATCCAGATCTCCCAATGCTTCTTCGACCTTCATAGGTTCAATGCTAGAGATGAAAGAATAGTTTTCACAAAAGTTAGCTAAACGAGTTTTAGAGCGAGTGATTCTCCCGGTTTGAATATCATTGTAGATTTGCTCGACGGGATGGTCTTTAGCAATTCTTGCTCGAACTCGTGAAAGCTTTTGCTTGGGTCTCGGTTGAACATCTTCTTCATCTTGTTCTTCTTCTTCTTCTTGATCTTCTTCATTGTTGGTGTTGTCGTTCTCTTGTCGTGGTGGAGAAGGAGGTCGTTGACGTTCATCTTGATGCACTTACTCGTTTTCTTCATCTTGGTGTGTCCCACTTGTGGATGCTTCCATATCAACTCTTGGTTCACCTTGTCGTGAAGTAGAAGCTTCCACTTGGACGGACGAGGTACTCTCCTTCACCTCCGTTGGACGAACCTTGCCAATAGACAAGTCTTGGATTGCTTCCGAAGGATCTTTGTCTCCTACATAAATTGGCAATTGCTCTACTTGCAAGCCGTTAGATTCATCAAACTTCACATCTACCGTCTCTTCAACCTTTCGGGTGAAATTTTTATAGACATGGTAAGTGTGAGAGTTTGAGCCATAACCTAGTAGGAAACCTTCATGAGACTTAGGAGCAAATTTAGAACGATGATGCTTATCAAGAATGTAGCACTTTGAGCTGAATACTCGAAAGTATCCAACTTGGCGTTTGTTACCGGTGAGGAGCTCGTATGCCGTCTTGTCGAGTAGCTTGTGAAGATACAAGCGATTTGTTGCATGACAAGCTGTCTCAACCGCTTCTGCCCAAAAGTGCTTCGGCATCTTGTACTCATCAAACATCGTTCTCGCCATTTTGATGAGCGTCCGGTTCTTCCTCTCAACAACTCCATTTTGTTGAGGTGTGTACGTAGCCGAGAACTCATGTGAAATCCCTTCTTCGTCAAGAAAGGTGTCCACATTTGCGTTCTTGAACTCCTTCCGTTGTCGCTGCGAACCTTCTTGATCTTCACTTCAAATTGATTTTGGGCCTTCCTAGCGAAGTTTTTGAAGATCTTTTGGACCTGCGATTTATCATCGAGAAAGAACACCCACGTAAATCTTGAAAAATCATCAACTATAACTAGACCAAAAGTATTTCCACCGAGACTCTTGTAAGAGTTGGGACCAAAAAGATCCATGTGAAGTAGCTCAAGTGGCCTCCTTGTGGTCATAAAGTTCTTCACGGGATGCCTTCCTCCAACCTGTTTACCTGCCTGACAAGCACTGCAAAGTCTATCCTTATCAAATATGACATCGTTAACACCAAGGATATGATTCCCTTTAATGAGCTTGTCAAGGTTTCTCATGCCAACTTAACCTAGTCATTTATGCCATAACCAACCTTTTGAGGATTTAGCAATGAAGCAAGTTTTAGGTTGAGCCTTTTTAGTGAAATCAACAATGTATAGATCACCTCTACGTATACCGGTAAAGACCATTTTATGATTGTCTCGACAAAACACTTGGCAAATCTACTTCAGTAAATAGGACATTGAAACCGAAATCAGCAAGTCTAGATACTGAAAGTAAGTTATAACCAAGAGATTCAACGAGCATAACATTCTGAATGGAGCTATCATGTGATATGGCCACCTTACCGAGGCCAACCACCTTACCCTTTGAGTTGTCACCGAAAGTGACATACTTTGGAGGACTATCATTTTCAGCAAGCTCACGAAACATGTCTTTATCTCCGGTCATGTGATCGATACATCCACTGTCAAGAACCCATTCCTTTCCTCCTGCCATATATCCCCGAAGATTTGCCATAAGACCAAAGTGTCTCATCGCATCATCAAGATCAAAGTCATCATCATCATTCTCATCATAGTATCCATGTTCAACATCGTCATGTGGTGGATCAATTCCTAGTGAGAGTGATTCATTAGTATGAGTTTGACAATAATCTCCGCTATGAATTCTAGTAGCTTCGGAAATGATATCGCTAATAATTCCAACATTTCCTTTGGCACGCATAAGATTTTGTAAGTTCAAATAGACAGTTGCCAAACATAGGATCATTGGAATTCATCTTACTCAAGGCAATAGACTTATGAAGAATTTCATCCAGATTTTTCAAGGAATAATTAGGAAATCGTTCCTCAAGAAATTTCCATATAGTGTAGGCACACTCAAGGGTAGGCAATTTTCCAACCAAGTTTCTAGGCAAGCCTCTAGTGATAAGATTAACAGTTCTAACATTCCTAATCATGTCAATCGACTCATCAAGGGTGGGATGCATAGGATCAACATAAGGTGCACAAGGATTAGCAATGTACTTGTTCAAATGATATTGATTGAAAATTACAAGCATCTCATTTTTCCACTCATGCAAATACTCTCCATCAAGAATAGGCACTCTATGTCTAAGACTCCCCAAAGTAGACTCATCCATCTTCCTCCAATGGTGATTAAACCAAGGCAATGGAAACCAGTGCTCTGATACCACTTGTAGGACCTTGAGAAGAGGTGTCTAGAGGGGGGGGGGGTGATTAGACACTAAGTACCAAAGTTGCAGTTTTTAACTTCTTTAAGTTTAAGTGGAGTTTAGGCACAAGTTTAACATTCACAACATATAGCAAGCAAGCATGCAAAGAGTATATGAGCAGCGGAAAGTAAAGCATGCAACTTGCAAGAATGTAAAGGGAAGGGTTTTGGAGGATTCAAACGCAATTGGAGACACAGATGTTTTTGGCGTGGTTCCGATAGGTGGTGCTATCGTACATCCACGTTGATGGGGACTTCAACCCACGAAGGGTAACGGTTGCGCGAGTCCACGGAGGGCTCCACCCATGAAGGGTCCACGAAGAAGCAACCTTGTCTATCCCACCATGGCCGTCGCCCACGAAGGACTTGCCTCACTAGCGGTAGATCTTCATGAAGTAGGCGATCTCCTTGCCCTTACAAACTCCTTGGTTCAACTCCACAATCTTGTCAGAGGCTCCCAAGTGACACCTAGCAAATCTAGGAGACACCACTCTCCAAGAAGTAACAAATGGTGCGTTGATGATGAACTCCTTGCTCTTGTGCTTCAAATGATAGTCTCCCCAACACTCAACTATCTCTCATAGGATTTGGATCTGGTGGAAAGAAGATGTGAGTGGAAAGCAACTTGGGGAAGGCTAGAGATCAAGATTCATATGGTAGGAATGGAATATCTTGGCCTCAACACATGAGTAGGTGGTTCTCTCTCAGAACTGGTAAGTTGGAAGTGTAGGTTTGTTCTGATGGCTCTCTCCACGAATGAAGAGGAGGTGGAGGGGTATATATAGCCTCCACACAAAATCTAACCGTTACACACAATTTACCAATCTCGGTGGGACCGAATAAACAAAATCGGTCAGACCGATTTAGTAAACCTAGTGACCGTTAGGGTTTTCGGTGGGACCGATATGCAACTCGGTAGGACCGATATGGTTAGGGTTAGGGCATAACGTAATCTCGGTGAGACCGATTACACAAACTCGGTGACACCGATTTTGGTAATTAGCTACAAGAGAATTGGTCAGGCAAACTCGATGGGACCGATTACCCAAACTCGGTGGGACCAATTTTGGTAATAAGTTAACCAGAGAGTTTGCATTGTAATCTCGGTAGTACCGATTACACAAACTCGGTGAGACCGATTTTGGTAATGGACATACACAGAGAGATTGCAATCCCATCTCGGTGAGACCGAGATCCCTATCGGTGAGACCGATTTGCCTAGGGTTTGTGGCAATGGCTATGACATCTGAACTCGGTGGCGCCGGATAGAAAGAATCGGTATGGCCGAGTTTGACTTTAGGTTTAGGTTATATGTGTGGAAGTGGGAAAGTAGTTGAGGGTTTTGGAGCATATCACTAAGCACTGTGGAGCAAGAAACTCATTAAGCAACACCTCATCCCTTCTTGATAGTATTGGCTTTTCCTAGAGACCCAATGTGATCCTGGATCACTAAAATAGAAAATGAAGATTCTTGAGCTTGAAGCTTGAGCCAATCCTTTGTCCTTAGCATCTTGAAGGAGTTCCCACATCCTTTAGTCCATGCCACTCCATTGTTGAACTAGTCTGAAATGTACTAGGTAAAAGTGTTAGTCCAACAAAAGATAGGTTGACATTAATTACCAAAACCACCTAGGGAGCACTTGTACTTTCACACACGCACCTTCAATCTCCTCCTTTATGTGTCCTTGCCTCGTGTCTCTCATACGGTCACACACACATGTAAACTCTCGCCCCTCTTTTCATCGATCTCACAACCGCACACTCCTCCCCCTATCGAGCTAGTAGCTGGGCCTCTCGCACCACCTCCTAGCTCCATTCTCTCTATCTACCCATGTCGCTGGGACTTATTTGCCTCTAACAAATGGACATACACCGACCGATCTCCCGCTATACATATAGCTAGCTAGGTCCTTATAACTCGTTTACCCACGCGTCGATCGATCTACCTCATTAGTCATGTCTCCCCCTTCCTCCGACAAACAACAATTGATCTACCGATCTAGTTAGGTTTGCTTACCAAACACATGGTTCCCCTTCATCATCCATGGATGCGTCCCGACAGATCTACCACGCACAGGCACACACAGAAACACATCCCCACTCTTATTGATAACATTGCAGTTCCATCCTCAGTTTGTCTAGTAGGCCTCTCCCACGATCTTCGAGACGCAACTCCATCACCCATGCAACACTCTACCCCTCTCCCTCCCTCCCTCTCTCCTCTCTCTCTCTCTCTCTGTCCCATCAGTTATGTATGGATGTCGACCGATCTCCCTCAAGACATAGCTAGGTCTCTCCTTCTCAACACATATACGAGTCGTTCTACCTCTATAGTTAGGCCTGTGCCTACCCCTCCCCCACCCCCTACCCCCCACACACACCGATACATCGAGCGCTCTAGTCATGTCTCCCTGCCACACACAAACTTCACATGTGCCCTCTGATGTTCCGGTAGGTCAGTCGCCCTATATCTTTGACTTGCACACACACACCATTTCGATCTCTCTTCATCGATCTCGCACCCACCCACTTGATCCTCTCTTCGACTCTATCGATATCTAGGACCCCTCCCTCTCTTCTCCTGGATTGCCGGACCCTCTATATGTGATATGGATAGGCCTCCATTTCACACACATTGCATGCAAAATTTTGTTTGAGATGTCATCAACACATATTCCCACAAATACATTCACGAAATTAACCCCCACTCCACCACCCCCACCCCCACCCCCAGCCCAAAACAAAAAACACTCATGAACGCGGTTTGTATCTCTCACACACACCCACGTAGGTGGGGGACGTGCACGAAGAGAAGAGGTGCATGCACGGTGCACGTACTCCCGTCTCTTTCCCAACCACACCCGTGTGGGTACACGGTGGAGCTCATTTCTGTATGAAAAAGGGAGCCGACGTGGTAATTTGGCACGTGTACTGGTTGTCCACTTGACGGAGGGAGGATCTTCTACCACGGGTGAACAAACAAATTGCGACTTGACGCGTTATGTTAAAAAAATAGGCAAACCATGTGGGGCCTACCTTAGAGGCAAGGCTCTATACACTGAAGTATTTTTGATGTGTCCCGTCAACTCGCAAAACGAGGAGAAGCTTGCTTAGTACGCCGTCTCCCCCGCCCACGGGCGCGGTGGAGTACTGTCCGCCTTACGCCTGCTCCCTCACCCATGCGCGCGGTGGCTCGCAGGACAAGGAGAAAAATTTACTACTCCCTCCGTTTATTCCTCGTACCTACTACCTTGGTTATAGAGATTATATCATATTGTTTGGAATATATATGTCCTTTAGTAGATTTCAATATGAACTACTAGTACATACTCCAAACACTGATGTATATAGACGTATTTTAGAGTGTAGATTCACTCATTTTGCTCCGTATGTAGCACTCTCCCTCGCCCCTCGACTCTCGCCCACGTGGTGGACGTGCAGCAATTCATTCGGTCTCATATAGCCAGAACGATATATTCTGCACTACCATTATTGCTCGACTTCCCGAAGAGGCGAAGAGCCAATCGCAAGGTTAATATTTTGGAGATGCCAAGCACAAGGTTATAGGAGAACGAGTAGTAGGTGCCGTGTCATTTATAAATAAAGTTTTTTTCTTCAGTGGCACGTATGCAATATGATAGGTTCATATGGAGAGAAAAGGAAACCGCTCCACCATATACATAGTCAGGACGGGCCAGCCTACACGGTTGCTTGCTGGGGTTGCTCTCTTCACACTCTCTCGCACAAAACGACTGTGGCCACATCTCTAACATCCCGGCGGATCACGTCCGCCGGGGGAAGGGGTGGATGCTTAGTGTAGATGCGGTCGCCGTCGCCGACGGTGAAAACCCACTGTCAGGATGTCCTGATCAGGGGTCCCCGCCGTTCTCTCTCACAAAGCCGGTGAGGTTGCCTTCATCCCTTGCTCACTGCCGCGACGTGGGCAGTTGCCGCCTCCCGCCACCCTCCTCAAGGTTGAGCTACGCCCCTCAGGTACAACTCCCTTTACAGCCGGCTTGCACCACTACTCTAGCTGCCCACATCACTCCATGTGAATATTTCTCTACTTCTTTGCCCCGCACATACCTCTACTGGCTTCTACGTACTATATTTATGATGAGTTTATGTCTCATCAAGTAGTCCCAGTAATCTTATTCTAATCACGCTTCTTCAATTTCTTTGCCACAGGGATGCTCATCTCGATTTTGGTGAAACTGCACAAAATGATCCGATGGTCAAAAGGTTGCAAACTTCATTTCTTAGGAAGCTCGAACGTTGCCAGCAAATTGAAGCCTAGTTAGGGTTCACGGTTCAAGGGCTATGGACTGCATGGATCGTTTTTTTTAGCTGCCTCTGTTCCAAAATAAGTGTCAACTTTAGTAGTAGTACAACTTTGTACTAAAGTTTGCATAAAGTTGAGACACTTATTTTGGAACGGAGGGAGTACATATTTGCTATGATCTGTCAACCAGTGAGATGCAATAGCATGCATCTTAGTCTCCTTTGTATTTGATGAAATGTTGCAACGGGCAACCTTGGACGCTAGATACATGTAACAAAAGCTGGAAGCTTCATAGCATTGTACAAATTTATCTCGCTGATAAATTACAGTATGTACTATAATAGTACTTCCTCTGTTCCTAAATATAAGTCTTTGTAGAGATTTCACCATGAACCACATGAGGATGTATATAGATGCATTTTAAGTGTAGATTCATTCATTTTGTTCCGTATGTAGTTCACCTAGTGGAATCTCTACAAAGACTTATCTACTCCACTACTAGGAATTCTCTATCCTCTCCTTGAGCCACATCATCAAAATTAATGTAGCCATTAGATGAACTAAATCAGTCCATAATAGCCGTCTGATCTAGACGTCGAGAGGATCCACACTAAGCCACATGCAAGCATGCAGAAATACCGTGGCATGCATGTGAGTGGGTTTTAAATCACATCAACATGTTTGCACACAAGCATGCACCGGTAGCATGCATGTAAGTGACCTTTTAAGTCCCATTAACATGTCAAAAAGAAAAATATAATCCCATTATGCAGTAGGAGTTGGCTGATCTTTTTTCCTTACGTGGGATGATCTAGATGATGATGGGAGTTTTTTTAGTTTGGCTACCACATTTGTCACGCGGTTATAGAGTTTTTTTAGTTCTATGAAATCAATAATTTTATGCAGAGAGATATACGGCTGTTCCGTGGCAACGCGCGGGGACTCATCTAGTATTTAGGAACAGAGGGAGTACTATGTAAAGAGTTAGGTGTCGCACGGTGTCCAAAAAATATGGTGATAGTGTGAGGTGGGCCATGTAATCACTGAGCCTGCGTGTTATCACTGCTCTTGCACTCCTCCGCTGTAAGAATGGAGAAAATTGTAATCTAGTAGTACCTCCTTTCGCCGAAAGCGTGGGACATCCAGCAGTCCTACCACCTCAGTAATAAAGACAAATGAGTCGTCAAATCACATAGACCCGGCAGTAAGTTGGATGGACGAAGCAACCATCACTCTTGCGCCAGTGAGAGGTCGCGTCCGCTCTGCCCGGGCATGAATGCGACACCGATTCTTTGGAGCGGCGCTGACCGTTTCGGGCGGGAAGCACACGCGGGCGATGGAGGGGCTTTGGGTGGGCCAGGCTGGTTAGGAGCGGGCGTGGCAGCTGTCCGCCTGTCCCTACTGGACACGCTCGGAAACAAGAGGATGCACCGACTCTCGCGGCTAAAATCGTACACTACACACCATCTCTCTGTAGGAGTAGGTCGATCTATCGCTCTCTCTAACACACACATGCTGTTAAACACACACACACACACACACACACACAAACACACACGCACGCACCTTGGTCCCACTGCACCTTCTAATGTGACTTATTACACATAGATGGAGGGAGTAGTAAGTACGAGATATGGTGGCACACTGACTTAGGTCGAATACAAGTGCCCAAAATTGTGTGCATGTTATAATAAGGATTCACTTACAATAGTATGTGAGCAAACAGAGGGATCAATTGGACAGTGTTCTCGAGCAGTAGCGAGATGTGTGAGGTAAGATACACCGCTGGTGCTTTTAATTTTTCTTATTAATTTGTTTGTTTCACCCTCTGACTGGTGGGACCCAACATACTACGTGGAGACAGGTAAGGTGACTAAGGCTGCATTATTTCTGCACCACTTTGGATAGTCTTAATTACCACCAAAGCCACATGACACGATTATGATTTAAATCCCAATGACTCCCACACACACAAAAAACACGGCATGCTTGTCACACGAATGCAGGAATATGTAAAAGGTTATTTTCCTCTCGCTGAACATAACGGGAGGGTTGTGTAGCTGGTTAGCCTATTCGCTCATCAAACTTGAGGTCTCGGGTTCGATAACTACACTTGAGCATAATTTGTGTAGGAGGATTCTTTGACTGGTCAAAATGGATGGATACGGAGCTATACAATCTCGTAGTGACAGTATAATCACCTCATCACGTATAAGCTGCAGCCTCGGCGCTTGTTTTCTAGGGTTTGCATGCTTCACACTCTCTCTCCAGTATATATATACACGCTGGAGCCTCAGCGCTTGTAGTTTCTCTCTTCAAACTCTCTCACCCTCTCCAGATCTAAACAAGACTTGTTGGCCTCTCTCTCCCCTCACTGCTGCTCAAAGAGCCGCCAGGATCCGTCCACCGGGAAGGGAAGGAGGCTTAACGCTGCCGCCATCGGCGAGGGAGGGAATCCACTACCGGCGCAGCTATTCACTTTCAGCCAGTGGCGGCCCGGGAGGGCCTCCGACCCCTTCTTCTTCGCCGCCGTCCTGTCGCCCAACAAACCACGCCCCAAGAACCTTAAGGTATAATTTACTTATTCCACATGCATTGCTCTAGCTGCATGTATACCATGAATCTAGGACGTGGTTCAAAGAGGAAAGGAGTGGGGGAAAGTAGTGGGAAAAGTTGTATAGCATGAATCTAGGACGTGGTTCAAAGAGGAAAGGAAGGGGGAAAGTTGTATAGCATGAATCTAGGATGTGGTTCAAAGAGGAAAGGAATGGGGGAAAGTAGTGGGGAAAGTTGTATCACATAAATCTAGGACGTGGTTGAAAGAGGAAAGGAAGGGGCGAAAGTACTAGTACAGACTGGCTATCCAACACCTACATTGGTTGAAAAGGGAAAACAATGACAAATGCAGTACACACATATGTAATGAACTGATCTTGGGGGACAAGGTTATAGAGTTTGAGTAGGACTAGATTTGCTGCGCTCACATAGGGAAAGGTGTCTAAAGATAACAAAACTGGGACCAACACAAATATGCTCCTTGGTTGTTTGTTCTTTGTTGCAACATACTGTGCATGACCACAGTACATTGGCAGATGCACATGGTGCTGGTGCGTCCACTGTCCCATGCAACTCTTTAGTTGTTGTTAATCTAAGGCCCTGTTTGGTTAAAAACTCCCTAGTCCCTACCTGCTTGGTTCTAGGGACTAAACATGGACTAGAGGTTATTAAATAACATGCTAAAAGACCATGTTACCCCTAGTAATGAACTAATAGAGACAAGGTGTGATGCATGGCAGGGGCAACTATTGGAAAAAGTCCCAAAAGACTCCCTCGGGGTCTTGTTTCTTTAGTCCCAAATGCCCACTTTTAGTCCCTAAAAGTCCCTCCTGTTTGGTTTAGATGGGACTGACATCGGAGTTTTTTTAGTCCCTACACCAAAATGTCCCTGTAAACAAACACCCTATAATAATGCCGCTGGAAAATTGATGCAATGCCATAGTTAAAAGCAAATTACATGTTTAACAAATTTTATTGTTAATATAATCTCTATGTTAATATTAATCAATGCCACTGTTTGAGAAATGCTACTGTCTTGCTTTCTTTCCCATTTAGATAAGGTAGATGCTTCTTTTTGTTGGCTTCTGTCTCATCCACCGTTATTGACCACTAGTTGTTTCCTTTGCACCTCTGTGTAAACAGGGTTATCTACTTCACCTTGTTGCCATTGTGACCTTTTGTTGCACTGCACAAAACACTTTTGTTTTAAGAGTGTTTTGTGCAGTTCAACCAAAATGTCACACTGACAACGTTGCTTGATTGCTTTATCTTAGTGGAACTACACAAGAGGAGATCTTATTTCCTATCCGTGTTGGAAAATTTGGTTCAGATCTTCTTGTTGTGAGTTGTTTGAATTCCGCATCATGAGAGGTCACTACTAGCCTTCTTTCACATGATTCTGCAATGTGCTTTCATATGTTGTGCTACTTGTACTGTAATGTTGCTTGAATTTAGTGAACTGCACAAATGGAGACAAGACTTCCAATCTGTATGTGTATCGTAATATCCCATTGAGATAAGAGAAGGATATTTCATAACAGTTGGCCTGTATTTTGCCACTTTCATCAGAAAATTAATGTCATTGTTTAGTGCTATACTTGTGCTCCCTAATTTACATGCCAAATCTTACATTGAAGGCGAAGCTTGTCTGTTATCGAACCAAGTGATGAAGGGGAAGACCAAGCGGAAGAAAAACAAAAAGCAACACCCGGTGCTGTAATGAAGCACTGGAACTGTGATGACACAAGTAATTATATAGTTTTGCATCTTAATTTATTGCTATGGCTGGAACGAGCAATTGTTTTTCCACTGATTTGATGCCACTCTTAATGTAATACGTAATTATCTCTACTTGTGCAAACATGGATCTTCTTTGAAGATACCATATATTTTAGTGAAACTTCACAAGAAGATGTTGGAAACATTAAACTAATCGAGGAGTATATAGTAAGCATGGCCACCACAGTAGATAGCAATAGATGGTTCCGGAGAAGTGCTTCATCTGTATGCTCTACACAATAAGCCTCCTGACAAAGGTTGGTACTCTCCCACTGATTTCATCCATATGATTGAGCTTTGTCATCTCTATTGGTGTTGTGCTACTGTTTAGATACTATCATGAAAAAGTGGTATTGTCCTTGAGAAGTGCTTCATCTGTGCTATTTTAAATATTTCCTTTCCTTTTTTTGAGCAAACAGGGATGCTAGCATTTCGTTTTCCTCTTGTCTTTGCACAACAGGATCATCTTCCTCTGAAGAAGAATATGGAGTACGTGAAGTGACTAGTTCTGATTATTCCAGGATGAAGAAGCCCTGTCTATCTTCTCATCAGAAGGAGCAGTTGAAGGATGGTTACATTACTCCCCACAAGACCAAACTAACTTCAGCTCAAAAGGACCGACAAATCTCCATTTTTTGCTGTGATGCACGAGTACAATGTTGTTCTAGGATTCTTTCTGGTGAGTTCCATTTTTCTAAAAGTGTGTTCTACATGGACCATGTAGGTGCCTGTTTAAACTGTCAATTCATAGTACAGTTTGCTTTATACTAATCACTTTTTTTGTATTTTTGCAAACAAGGGTGCTCAGCTTGATTTCAAACGGAACTGCACAAAATGTTCATGAATACATCGAATCATTCATTTCCACCACAAGAAAGGAGGTGCCGATAAGTTCAAGGCATTGGAACATATAAGGACGAAATCATACAAGCTACTGCACAAAAAGAACAGCTGGTTTATTTAGCACGAGGTGCCATGTCAATGTACGAACTGATGGCAAACCCTGCCCATTCCACAATTGTAGGCATTTGATATTTTGGAATGGGACAACCTTGTCAAACTTTGCTCATTGATTTTAGCAAGACATGAGTTTGATATTTTCGAATGGGACACCCTTTGCTGTCAGCAGCGTCGATCATTTTTTTCTTTATTCTTTAGTTGTGAAGTAAATATTTCCTTTGACATGTGAGTCGCTGAGATGCATAATCATCGATTGTTTTGAATGTTCTGTATGAATTGCCAGCCCTGTGTGTTTGATTGCAATGTACATAAACGCTAAAAAGCTGTTCAAACTCTTTGTACTCCTTCTGTTCCTTTTTACTTTGCACATTGTGAAAGTGCATACTTTTTTCTATAAGATTGGTCAAAGTAGAGATACTTTGACTGTAGATAAAACTTGTATGCAGACTAGAAAGGACCGGAGGGAGTACATGTGAAATTGCTGCAAACGAGGTGATCACCCTGGGAATAATGCTAGTATGTATTGTCTTGCATGGTCATCCAATGCCAGTGATACAGGAATTTGAACTAATCGAAATAAATTCATTCATACATGGTCGGAATTCATATAAACATGCCGGATTTCATTACATTTCATACATTCTTCAACAAAAAAACAACGTTCTTCTCTGTTGACACCAGATTTTGGCACAGTCAAGAACTTATTTAAAACGGCCTCAAATGGAGAAGTGTTCTATATGAAAAAGTTTCGTATTGTCGATACGAACATCTTTGAAGTTTGGGCCATCGCCATCTAATCTCATCTCGAAGGCCGAAGTTGTGTTCGAAATACTGAGATTTTGTATTCAGAACACTATTCGGCGCATTACGCCCCCAAGACTGCCTCGTACGGAAAAATGATCTACATGGATTATCTTCGTCTCGTCGAAAGATCGATTTTGATATAAGAATCGTTCAAATCCGAGTTCGTATGCGAAAGTTAGAGCCATATGAATACAACACTATCACGAGCCAAAAGTGGCGCGCCCCACCAGACACCCTGTCTGATGGGTAGCACGAATAACAGCCTGTGTTGCACGAGCGATTTGACCCTCAAGATGAACTCTAATCAAAAAACGTTCAACATAAAAGTTGTTCGTCTCGTCGAAACGGTCAAGATTTCTTTTGGGCTCGTTTCCATCCGAGGTCGTTTACCACCTCAAAAGTTACCCTCAAGGTGCAGCCAGTTTAAACCAAACAGTTTTGGAAAGTTCGGACAAAACCAATCCGAATTTGATTAGGGTTTTGGACGTGAACCCAAGCCTTTTCCTTGCACGGGAAGTCCAGCCGCCTCTTATATACCTGAGGGGTGATGGCCGATCAATCGATCAATCAATCTACCACTTTTTATCTTTTATCTTTTCTCCTTAACCCTAGTTCTTCTTCTTCCTCGTTCTTTGTTCGTTCTTCTTCATTGCAGGGCGGCAAACCTCGAGGCCCTAGGGGTGATCAGGTCGACCTAGGGCAGCCCATAGCCGCCGCGCGCCCAGACGGGGTCCCTCCCGGGCCTGTGGGGTTTCGGGTCCCAAAAGCGCCGGCTTGCTGTCTTGCGTATCGCGCTGGAAGTCGGCCTCCCGCGGTGTGAGTTGCGGAGCATCTCCCTCGGCGCCGCGGGTACACATCGACGTGTTCGTGTGACGCGTTCCAGCGTCAACACACTTTTTGGCGACTCCGCTGGGGAACGAAGCTTTGAACGGTCTCCAGCCCGTTCTTGCTACGAAGAGATCGTTATCAAGTTGCTGCAATCTAGAAAGGTAATATGAATACCCAATTCCCCTTTGTAGATGCAAATAATACATATGTTGTTGTTGGATCACCTATTGAGCATAATGTATCGGCTAGCCCCAGTTTTATCAATCATGCATCTAATTATGTGCAAGGGCCGATGCAAAACAATCTTCATGTTTTAAATTCTTATAAATTTAGCAACATGCAACATATGTATCCCAACTCCCATGCATCGGCAACCCCACAAATTCATATGCCGATGAGCAACATGATGAGTTCGATTAATCAATTTGAAACACCCCAAGTTAGAATTTCCAATGCCATACAAGAAAGTGTTTCACCCTTTTATTCATCGGCAGCTCATGTGCAATATAGTAATCCAACCATGCCGATGAATGAGAGAATTGGCCATGCTACTAATGGCTATTTGGCCAGTTACTCTCAACCGTCATATGCTACACATCATGTTAGTAATTCTTCGGCACCATACACAACTGTAGATGCTCATAATTCAGCTTCACACCTTCCTGGTTATAGCCGAATGAATGTAAATTTTACAGGAGCGGTTGTGCCCAACATTGTAGAAGATGAGGTAGTGCTGGCTGCATTCAAGAGTTCAGCCCAAAATAAGAGAATTAGTCCTCTTTGCCTTGAACAACATGAAAAGGGGCTATTTCCTGATTATGCCGCAATAAAAGCTAGAGTTTTGCAAGAAGATGAATCTTTGCCAATTGATAAAATTGGCGAGCAAAAGTATGGTCTTACAACACTGCATATGCCTTCACCTAGTACTACATCATATTATACACCCCCTACACAATTGCAAAATTTCGGAAACACCCGTGTGTCATTGCCGAAAGAATCTAAAAGCATTGGGGGGCAATCATATCCGGAGTGGGCTGAAATTGAGAAAAAGCTTAAAGCTAATTTTGCCGCTCGCCGTCAGAAACAAATAGAAAAAGAATTGGCTCAGATAAAAGAAGCATTGCCAATTGGTACTATCAATGAAAAGAAGGATGATTCGGAACATGAAAGTGCTTCGGTTGAAAAAGCTGAATCAAGTAGTATAATATTCTGAATCCATCAAATCCAACAAGGCAAGCATTATTGAGAAAGGGCATGGCAAGCATAGGAAAACAACGGTGCTTGATTTTTCTGAAGTTAATGGAACCTACTTCCTGCCCTGTGAGTTCTGTGCCGTAGAAATTGACAAGCTTCAAGGACAAGAACAAGTAGCCGAACAAACTTCGGCCAACAAAAATCTTCAAAGCAATGATGCACGGATTCAAGAAAAAGATGATGACAAGGTGTTGGGGAGCCATCCAAAGAGTGAGCAAGATGTTCTTCAAATGGCACCACTATCATGCTCTACCAACATATTTGAAGAGGTATGTATAGCGAGTAATTTACCTATTTTCAGATTTGGTCGCAACTTCATTATTGATGCATCTATAAGAAATATTCTCAGAAGTAATTTTGAAAGACCAATGAAGAAGGGTAATTTACTTGTTAGCAGTAAAATTGTTATGGAACATATCGGTCAACCCATTGCGCCATTTATAAAGACCGATAATGACTTATTGTTACAACCAAAGCTTTTCCCGTTGCTTTCTCTAAAGTTCATATCTAGTTGGGTAGCTTTGCTTATTTCTTACTTGGCTTACACTTGGTCTCAACTGAGACATGTATGTTCTAAATATCTTCGTTTCAGAAATTTAAAGCCAAGATTAAATTCTATTAAGAAAACCGATGCTAATATAATATCTTATCCAAAGACATCGGAGATAGAGTGGAAAACACAATGCATAGCCGAATGGGGAGATTCCAAATCTGAACCATTCATTTGCTTATCTCCAAAGCCGATCAAACAACAAGATCAGCTAGGAAACAAGAAGTATACCTTCAATTCAAGCATGTGTGATAAAATATTTGATTTGTTGCTGAAAAATAATTACATCACAATTCTTGATCACCATGTTAAGCCATCAATCCAAGGACGAATGTATTGTAAGTTGCATGATTCATCCAAGCATAATTTTGAGGATTGCAACATGTTTCGTCAAATAGTTAAATCGGCCATTGAAAAAGGACGATTGAAGTTTGTTGAAAGACCAAGAGATGACCAGTCTATTCCGATTGGTCCCGATGGCAAAAAGTTTGTGCATCGGCTGCTTCAAGCCGATCCATTTAAAGAGAATGTAAAAGCTGCAGGTGATGGGATCAAGCTTTCAAGTAAAGAAGTTGTTGAAGAGCATAACGAGCATGATCTTGAGGGCGGGAGTTCCATCGAAGCTACAATGGAGACGCCAAGGACTGGGGGGCAGCAAGCAAATCTAATGATCGATGAAAGCAAACCAAAAGAAAACAAAGGCCAGAATAAGCGCAAGTGTAAGAGATCAAAAATCACATTTGCTGAACTATTGGATAAATATCAAAAGAAGAGTGAAGAGAAGAATGCTTATCGGCCAAATCATGCAAAGAAACCAAGATCACCCCCAAGGCGCAAATATGAGGATTGGTATTGGCAAAGTGATAATTTTAATGCAACATATTCATATCCTTATTTTGGGCCGGCAATGCCAATGTCGTGGATGCCTCCCTATGCTCATATAGATACATATTCATCATGGAACATGTATGATACAAGGGCACATTCTCCATCTTACTCTAGACCATCTTACCAATACTATGCAGCTCCAAGGAGATCGACATTTGAACAATCACGCGTCAAAGACCGTTTCAATCATAAGGAATCGGTCCAGATCTCAAGGAAGAAGAAAGAGGTGGTAAAGCAAGTTTACCATGTGAAAAGAGATGGTCGTAAGTGTGCTGCTTCAGATTTGATCTCAAATGAAAAAGAGCCAATGAAAGTGTTGACATTGGCTACTACAGACAATGAGATGAAGCAATCAATTGTTAAGACTCAGAGTGCCAAATCTGAAGAAAAGAAGTTGAGAGTGCATAAAGGTAAAAAGAACTGCCATTGGTCAAAACGGAATCACAGCCGAGATGCCCACTCGGCTTATCATATTGGCAGAAAAAGAAATTACAAAATCTTAGTGCACAAGAGCTAAAAAAGAAGAACATGGCATGGGTTCCCAAGAAGATCAATCAAGACAAAAATGATGTGCATGCTTCTGTTGCAACAAGTACAATAAAAGTGAAGAAGGAAAATAATGAAAGCCACAAACAATTAAGCCGAAGGTGCGCATCACAACATCAAAATCTTCGGTTAGCACATCATCCATTTTCTTCAATAATGCCATTGATGCGTTTGCCATGGAATTCATCCACAGGTATGATCAGTTAACCTCCATGGACTTATTTTGATCCATGGATGCAACATAATTTTCCATATCATGACAGAGTATTACCAAATCACTATACATTTGGTTAGTTACATTTTTGTTGCTAAGACAAAGGGGCCGAAATATTTTATTGCTATTTTATTTGTTTATTTCGGCTATACATTCTTTAATGGATGAATTCTACATGAACCTCATGATAATGGCCGATAATTAACTATCGTCCTAAGAAACTATCCGATCATGGCCGGTGTGAAATTCTAACATCGTCCTTAGTTCAATTGGAACCGAGACAAGGTACATGTTAAGTGATATTAACCCTGTCTCTCTAGTGCTATGGAGATTATGTTTCGATGGTTGAATTCATAACAATGGCCATAGTGTTGGTGTTGTTTATATATCTCCATATGGTGCTGTTATGTGAAGCCTCATGCCTCTTAAAATATTTATTGCACAATAATCAAAGCCGAATATGCAATGTTATTCGGTTTGGAACTTTTGCCATATGTGCTAAACATATTGAGGCTTTTGGTAATTCGTTATGAGTAGTGCAACAAATATCCAAGGGTTATGAATGTTTTGACGAATCACTTGTAGTTTATCTTGAGGTATGCCTAGATGCAAAATTTACCTTGGTTGCTTTAAAACTGTTCATATTTCTAGGCATGACAATTCAAAAGAGTTGGCATAGCAAGCATCAGGCTACTATGTTAATCATGGTGTATTGTATTTCATTCAATAGCCGATGCTTAGTCTCGTCAACATAGGTAAGGCTGAATCGAAGTACATCGCTTTGGCCACTAATGATTTTTTTTATGTAGGCAAAAAGTAAGGATTGGAGAAAGTTTATTATTGATTATCAGCAAAATCCTAGTGAAAGGGTGAATAATATGGTTCCGAGGATGACCTTGAGATACATATCTATGGGACTTTATCATCGGATTGTTAAGGAAGTTGAGAAAGTTTCACCCAAGCTTGCCTCAAAATATTCACACAAGCAATGGCCGATATAAACTTATCGTCCTAAGAATATGCCAAAATGGCCTATGGAGTGTTGACATCGTCCTTAGAGCAAGCTATGTGCAAGTTATTTTTCGGCACACAGGCTTTGCCGAAAAACAGGGGGGCATGTGTTGACACCAGATTTTGGCACAGTCAAGAACTTATTTAAAATGGCCTCAAATGGAGAAGTGTTTTATATGAAAAAGTTTCGTATTGTCGATACGAACATCTTTGAAGTTTGGGCCATCGCCATCTGATCCCATCTCGAAGGCCGAAGTTGTGTTCGAAATACTGAGATTTTGTATTCAGAATACTATTCGGCACATTACGCCCCCAAGACTGCCTCTTATGGAAAAATGATCTACATGGGTTGTCTTCGTCTCGTCGAAACGATCGATTTTGATATAAGAGTCGTTCAAATCTGAGTTCGTATGCAAAAGTTAGAGCCATCCGAATACAGCACTATCACGAGCCAAAAGTGGCGCGCTCCACCAGACACCCTGTCTGATGGGTAGCGCGAATAACAGCCTGTGTTGCACGAGTGATTTGACCCTCAAGATGAACTCTAATAAAAAAACGTTCAACATGAAAGTTGTTTGTCTCGTCGAAATGGTCAAGATTGCTTTTGGGCTCGTTTAAACCGAACAGTTTTGGAAAGTTCGGACAAAACCAATCCGAATTTGATTAGGGTTTTGGACGCGAATCCAAGCCTTTTCCTTGCACGGGAAGTCCAGCCGCCTCTTATATACCTGAGGGGTGATGGACGATTGAACAACACACAATCGATCAATCAATCTACCACTTTTTATCTTTTATCTTTTCTCCTTAACCCTAGTTCTTCTTCTTCCTCGTTCTTCGTTCGTTCTTCTTCATTGCATGGCGGCGAACCTCGAGGCCCTAGGGGTGATCAGGTCGACCTAGGGCAGCCCATAGCCGCCGCGCGCCCAGACGGGGTCCCTCCCGGGCGTGTGGGGTTTCGGGTCCCAAAAGCGCCGGCTTGTTGTCTTGCGTATCGCGCTGGAAGTCGGCCTCCCACGGTGTGAGTTGCGGAGCATCTCCCTCGGCGCCGCGGGTACACATCGATGTGTTCGTGTGACATGTTCCAGCGTCAGCATTCTCTTACACAGCTCTCTGACTCCACGTCGCGACCAAGAAGCTAACCGGCCGTCAATGGTCAACCCGCCTAGCTTGGATTCAACCGGAGGGTAGTAGCGGGGGCCTTACTTGGACCCGAGCGGCGGCGACCTACCGTGTTCTACTCTTCCTCGTTTTCTGTGTGGCGCGGCCTCGTTAGCAGCGGGGCGGGGCCTCGGCGGAGTTGGCGATGTCCTCTATCTCATTGCTGGCGGGTGGCGCCTCGGCGGAGTGGTGGAAATCTTCCCCCTCGTTGCCGGCAGGGTGGGGCCTCGGCTGAGCCGGCGATGTCCTCTACCTCGTTGTTGGCGGGGCCGGGCCTTGGCGGAGCCGCCAGGTTCCTTTGCCTCGTTGTTGGCGCCGCGGGGCCTCGGCGGAGCAGGGCCTCGTCGATGCCAACGGAGGAGGCACTCGTCGGAGCTGGCGTTGTCCTCTACCTCGTCCTCGGTCTCGCCAAACAGTGCCTCGCCCGCTTCATCACCCTCTTTGTAGGCGGCCGCAGCCTCCGCCACCCGTATGCGGTACCGCTAGCGCTCAAGGCGGCTCTCGCGGGTGGAGCGGTACGAGTCGAGCAGCGCCTCCTGCTCCGCCCACTCCGCGGCGATCTGCTCCTCCGCTTGCAGGTCCTCCTGGAGGAGATGGTGGTTGTAGGCGGCATCGGCCCGCGCCTCCCGGAACTGCTCCTCACACATCTGCCTCACCATGTCCATATATTGGGCACGGGCCTCGCCGATGGTCATGGTGCAATGCACCGGCGAGGATGGCGCGGAGGAGTGGGTTGGCGCCGGATCGCCGACTACCATGTTCTTCATTGGGACGTTGTCATCCTCCGGCTGCCTACCCAACAGCTGGTCGGCAGCAATGGCTGCCATCTCCTTGTGGTCCATCATCCGCCCGTCCCGAAGAGCACTGGAGCACGAGGAAGCTATGGTGGGCAGTAGTGGTGTGGACAGGAGAAAGGGAACATATGCAGATGACTGCAGCTATGGCCGGCGCAGCAGTTTATACAGCAATGGTGGGCAGCGGAGGAACGGACGTGTGGCGCTGGAGTAGCCGCCTCGGCAATCGCATATCATTAATGTGGGCGGCAGATGGACGGACGGACGACACTTGTGTCATTTGAAGGCGGAGCAATTGCCTGCACCGGGAAGCGGGGCGGGCGGCGCTGATTGTTTTGGGCGGACAGCGCGCACGGGCGAGGAGATGACTTTACTTGGAGAGGATGACAATGGGGACCCACCAGGGCCATAGCCTCATGTACGCAAGTGCCTCCTTATTATCTATATATATAACTATTTTTTTTTGCTTCCTCCTGGTTTCCTAACATCATGGTCCCACACCATTGTCAACCTATGTAGACAATAAATGAGAGAATTGGACAAGAAGCGGCCAACAGCTGGGACCCAGCAGCTCAAGCATTATTTGTGTTTTTGAGGTGTGAGCACTGCAGAGTTTTTTGATGTTTAACCCAGATATTAATATTTCTCCTCTAAACAACAACAAAACATCAGTGCAGGTATTAACTGGGCGGGCTATGGCCCGTCTAGCCCAGGCCAGATATCCAGCCCAGGCCAGATATCCAGCCCAGATATTAATTTTTTTCAAGCCGAAAATGGCTAGACCAGCTATACTTTTTTTAGGAATACCCAGGCAAGGTCAAGTTGTTATTCTCTGTCCCGTTCGGCTGCAAATCTTTCCTAGGAGGGATGCATTAGGGTTAACAAGAAAATGGGCTTTAAGAAATAATAAATGGGATGTAATTATAAAAATTGGGCAGTAACTATAAAAAATGCACCAAACACGTAATTACTTTATAAAATATTATTTTTGGATATTGAAAATTTTAATTTCATTAATTGTTGCGAGCGCAATGTTTCGTTGGATTTTTACGTAATATAAATTTATATTGAAATTGTATTTAATCTGACTAGAATTTTCGGGATAAAAATATTTCAGATCCAATCAAAATGCGGGAAATTATATTGAATTCTGCTTTGAACGGTTGGTTGAAATGGTCTGTACTTTTTACAAACTGTAAATGGGCTGTAGTAAATTCCATTAGAATTCAAAAATGGGCTACACATTCTTACAAATCTCAAATGGGCTATAAGTTCTCTGCCACACACTTGTGGCCTTACTAAGTTGACGCGTCCCCTAAAAAGAAGAAAGTTGACGCGTATGCAAGGCTTTGTCAACTTATAGTCAACACACGGTTCTAGCAGCAGTGGCCGTTGGATGTCCATCCAACTGATGCCACGCTTCTTCTTCAATCTCAGATATTCTAGCTTCAGCCGCCCAAAAAATGATTCCTCCCCTTGACATCTAGGGCGCACCGTTTCGGAAGTTGACCTGTCGGCCTACTAAGTTGATGCGTACCAAGGGCTTTGACAACTTAGTCAATATAAATGATTCTAGCTGCAGTGACCGTACGATGTCCATCCAACGGCCATCGTGCTTCTTCAACCTCTGGTCTTCTTGCTCCAGCCGCCCAAAGCAGCGCTGGTTGTGCCGCCTGCTCCTGCCTCCCGTGGCCGACTATGCTGCCGCGGAGGCCTCACCGCCCCCTACTACTCCCACCACTAGCCAGGCCATCCCTCCACTCACCCGCACCCCCTGTTATTCTGCGGCGACGGCAGCCTCACACCGCAGCCGAACGAGTGAACCCTCATACTCCTCTACGCGTGGGCATCAACTGCCGCGTCTTCCCCGGCTCCGCGTCATCCCATCCTTCCTAGGCCTCGCCGTCGTCCACCGCCCTGGTGCTCTCGGTGCGGCGTGGTCAACATGGTCAAAGAATGACTTCCATCGGAAGAGTACTATATGTCGAGAAGCTGACAACTGGGTCCACGGCGGCCGCAAGGAAGTGCCTCCTTATTACGCGCAAAATAATTATTCCTCCACTTGACAGCAGGGACCCACCGGACAAGCCACCTTATTTCGCGAAAAAATGTTTCCCCCTGAGTGCTGGGACCCACCAACTACACCTTCGCACGCAAGGAAGTGCGTCCGGGCAAAAAAAATGATTCACCCCCTAACTGCTGGGACCCACCAGCTACATCTTCGCACGCAAGGAATTGCCTGACAGTCGGGACCCACCTGGTCGAAGTGAACATAGCGTTGTCATTCTGGTCTTGAACGTGTACGTACATACTGGTGGATGTAGAGGCGCACACGTGTCGTAGTAGAGGCGCGCACATAGCATGTACACGTACGTACAACGGCCTGTGTGCAAGAAAGAAAATACGGCCATGTATGTGTACATGTGGGCGGGGTCTCGAACGCCTACTCGCGCATACGTACGGCGAGGGCTCGTGTACATGGCTGGGTCGGTACGGAGAAACAACGTTGTCGTCGTGTTCATGGGGAGCCAACCGGCTGGGTCAGAACCGAATGCATCATCGTGTCCATCAGGAGTGCTTGGACGGAACATGCGATGGAAACGAGGCCTGGCATACCGCAGAACGGTGGAAATGGCCTTGTGTTCGACCGGCCATGTTCGAAACGGGATCCTATTCAACGGGAGGGGTCTCACGTACCGCAAAACGGAGGAAACAGACTTGTTTTGGACCTCCTACGGTCGAAATGGGGTCCTGTTGATCGGGAGGGGTGTGGCGTACCGCAAAACGGATGAAACGGACTTGTGTTGGAGCGCTACAGTCGAAACGGGGGTCATGTTCATCGGGAGGGGTGTGGCGTACCGCAAAATGGGACTCCATGGGATACTGTTCATCTCTACCGTCGACCTCCTCTAGCCTCCATGGGCTACTGTTCATCCACCGTCGACCTCCTCTAGCCTCCACCTGCGACTGTTCATCCACGGGCTCCTGTTCATCCAGCCTCCACCGCGCGCTACTCCACCGGCTACTGTTCAACCACCCCTCTTCACGGGTTCCTATTCAACCACCCCTTCACGGGCTACTATTCATCCATCCCTCCACCCTCTACTATTCATCCAACCCTCCACGGGGCCATCCTGTTCATCCAACCCTCCACGGGGTCCTGTTCATCCATCCCCAACCAGCTCGATCAATCGGGGTCCTTTTCATCTAGAGGCAACTCCACGGGGTCTTGTTCATCCACCCCCACCGCTCACTGTTCATCCAAACCCCCCTACAACGCTCACTGTTCATCCAGAGGTAGCATCGATCGGCTTCAGTTAGCAGTAGTAGTGAATTAATCGCTCGATTGGGTTCAGTTAACAGCCATCGATCGATAGCTCGGGTTCAGTAACGCGTAGCCTGTAGTGCAATCGCTCGGGTTCAGTTAGAGCCCAACGCCTCACTCGGGTTCAGTTAGAGCCAACGCCTCGCACACACGCGCGTACGTGTACGAGAGAAACGCGCATCGCTCGGCCCCCGACCTCCCACCATAACCGGGAACTCGCCGAAATTTTCCTCGCCCTCGCTTCTACCATAGTTTTTTCGTCATGGATGGCCCAAAGAATGTCATGCAGCTGCGTCTCCGGCCCGCCCAGGACGAAAAGCCCATTTTCTGTCATGATTTTTTGTCATAGAAGTAGGAGCCCACCACATCTATGATGATACCGGGTTTTTTCACAATTATCGTCATAGAAGTGTCATAAGTATGACAGAAAAAAAATTTCGTTCGGCCCAAAATGTCACGGATTTTTTTGTAGTGTTACTTGGCTCGTTTGCTCGTTTGGTTGGAATAGTTATTTATTTATTGCTAAACAGAGAACCTAAGATCTATGGATCCTCATCCGCTTGCTAATCTTTTTAAGAGATCCAATTATGATGAACCAATTTCTAGTGAGTTTTGTGCACTAGATTATCTTTATGAAGCTTTGCTCGAAATTCGTGAATCTGAAAATTATGATGAAGAAATTTATGAAGAGATTCACGATAACTCCTTGAATAAAAAGCATGATTGCAATGATTTTACTATAAATTCTCTCGATGTCAATTGTGCTAATAATATGCAAAACCCTAAGCTTGGGGATGCTAGTTTTGCTATGTCTACTACTTGTTGCAATGATCATGATTGGGGTGATTCTTCTGATGATCTTGAAAATTTATTTAATCCGCGTGATGAATATGAGATTGATAATAGTGTTTGCAATAATATTGAAAGTGGGTTTGGAAGAGTGTCAACTTTAGATCCCACATATTTGGAGTATGTTCAATCTTATGATATTTTTGATAGAAGTGGGTTTGGAGAGGTCATGACTTTAGTTAATGTTAATCCCACTATTTTGGATGAGTGTCAACTTCACATGCATGTGGATCGTGTTGATAATATGTTATGTGATAGCTATTTTGTTGAATTTTCTTATGATCCTACATTTAATTATTATGAGAGAGGAAAATATGGTCGTAGAAATTTTTATCTTACTAAATTACCTCTCGTCATGTTGAGATTGCTATCGTCTCTTTCTTCTTCCTTGCATATGCTAGTTTTTGCTTGCCTTGCAAATTTGTTCGCTTATAATGTGCCTATGCATAGGAAGTATGTTAGACTTATATGTGTTTGTCACGTGTTTCATGATGCTCTCTTTGCGCTTCAATTCTTGTCTTTCATGTGAGCATCATTAAAATTATCAATGCCTAGCTAAAGGCTTTAAAGAAAAGCGCTTGTTGGGAGACAACCCAATATTTTTACTTGTTGTTATTCAATAAATAATTCATCTATCCTCTGTTTAGATGTGGTTTTATGTTTTAATTAGTGTTTGTGCCAAGTAGAACCTATAGGATAACCTACGGTGATAGTTAATTTGATTCTGCTGAAAAACAGAAACTTTGCACGCACGAGAATAATTTTAATAAATCACAGAAACGTGGTTTTGCATTGATTCTTTTTGATGTAGATCAATAGACAAATTTCCCAGGACTTCCTATTTTGGTAGGATTTTTAGTGTTCCAGAAGTATTCGAAAGTAACAGATTTCTACAGACTGTTCTGTTTTTGTTAGATTTTGTTTTTCATGTGTTGTTTGCTTATTTTGATGCATCCATGGCTAGTATCGGGCGGTATGAACCACAGAGAAGTTGGAATACAGTAGGTTTAACACCAATATAAATAAATAATGAGTTAATTACAGTAACTAATGTGTTGGTTTTTCTTTCTTGCACTAACGGAGCTTATGAGATTTCCTGTTGAGTTTTGTGTTGTGACATTTCAAGTTTTGGGTAAAGATTTGATGGACTATGAAATAAGGAGTGGCAAGAGCCTAAGCTTGGGGATTCCCATGTAACCCCAAGATATCCAAGGACAACCAAAAGCCTAAGCTTGGGGATGCGCCGGAAGGCATCCCCTCTTTCGTCTTCGTTTATCGGTAACTTTACTTGGAGCTATATTTTTATTCGCCACATGATATGTGTTTTGCTTGGAGTGTCTTGTATGATATTAGTCTTTGATTTTTAGATTACCACAATCGTCCTTGCTGTACACACCTTTTGGGAGAGACCCACTTGATTTGAAATTTATTAGAATACTCTATGTGCTTCACTTATATCTTTTGAGCTAGATAATTTTTGCTCTAGTGCTTCACTTATATCTTTTTAGAGAACGGCGGTGGTTTAATTTTGTAGAAATTGTTGATCTCTCATGCTTCACTTATATTATTTTGAGAGTCTTTAAGAACAGCATGGTATTTGCTATGGTTACAAAATTGGTCCTAGAATGATGGGCATCCAAGTTGGGTATAATAAAAACTATCATATAAAGTGAATTGGATGCTATGATCAATTTGATGCTTGATAATTGTTTTGAGATATGAGGATGGTGATATTAGAGTCATGCTAGTGGGGTAATTATGAATTTGAGGAATACTTGTGTTAAAGTTTGTGATTCCCGTAGCATGAACGTATGCTGAACCGCTTTGTGATGAAGTTGGAGCATGCTTTATTTATTGATTGTCTTCCTTATGAGTGGCGGTCGGGGACGAGCGATGGTCTTTTCCTACCAATCTATCCCCCTAGGAGCACGTGCATAGTACTTTATTTTCAATGACTTGTAGATTTTTGCAATAAGTATATGAGTTCTTTATGACTAATGTTCAGTCCATCGATTATACACACTCTCACCCTTCCACCATTGCTAGACTCTCTTGTGCCGTGCAACTTTCGCCGGTACCATACACCTACCATATACCTTCCTCAAAACAGCCACCATACCTACCTATTATGGCATTTCCATAGCCATTCCGAGATATATTTCCATGCAACTTTTCACCGTTCCATTTATTATGACATGCATCATCAGTGTCATATTGCTCTTTGCATGATCATGTAGTTGACATCGTATTTGTGGCAAAGCCACCTTCATAATTCCATACATGTCGCTCTTGATTCATTGCATATCCCGGTACATCGCCGGAGGCATTCATATAGAGTCATATTTTGTTCTAAGTATCGAGTTTTAATTTGGAGTTGTGAGTAAATAAAAGTGTGATGATCTTCATTATTAGAGCATTGTCCCAAGTGAGGAAAGGATGATGGAGACTATGATTCCCCCACAAGTCGGGATGAGACTTTGGAATTTACAAAAAAAAGAGAAAGGCCAAAAAAAGAGAAAGGCCAAATAAAAAAATGAGAGAAAAAGAGAGAAGGGACAATGCTACTATCCTTTTACCACACTTGTGCTTCAAAGTAGCACCATGATCTTCATGATAGAGATTCTCCTATGTTGTCACTTTCATATACTAGTGGGAATTTTTCATTATAGAACTTGGCTTGTATATTCCAATGATGGGCTTCCTCAAAACGCCCTAGGTCTTCGTGAGCAAGCAAGTTGGATGCACACCCATTTAGTTTCTTTTGTTGAGCTTTCATACATTTATAGCTCTAGTGCATCCGTTGCATGGCAATCCCTACTCACTCACATTGATATCTATTAATGGGCATCTCCATAGAACGTTGATATGCCTAGTTGATGTGAGACTATCTTCTCCCTTTTTGTCTTCTCCCCAACCACCATTATTCCACATATAGTGTTATGTCCATGGCTCACGCTCATGTATTGCGTGAAAGTTGAAAAAGTTTGAGATTGCTAAAGTATGAAACAATTGCTTGGCTTGTCATCGGGGTTGTGCATGATTAAATACTTTGTGAGATGAAGATAGAGCATAGCCAGACTATATGATTTTGTAGGGATAGCTTTCTTTAGCCATGTTATTTTGAGAAGACATGATTGCTTTGTTAGTATGCTTGAATATTTTCATGTCAATATGAACTTTTATTTTTGAATCATTTGGGTCTGAACATTCATGCCATAATATAGAAAATTACATTGAAAATCATGCTAGTTAGCATTCCACATCAAAAATTCCGTTTTTATCATTTACCTACTCGAGGACGAGCAGGAATTAAGCTTGCGGATGCTTGATACGTCTCCAATGTATCTATAATTTTTGATTGTTCCATGGTATTATATTACCTGTTTTGGATGTTTATGGGCATTACTTTACACTTTTATATCATTTTTGGGAGTAACCTACTAACCGGAGGCCCAGCTCGAATTGCTATTTTTTTTGCCTATTTCAGTGTTTCGAAGAAAAGGAATATCACACGAAGTCCAAACGGGATGAAACCTTCGGGAGCGATCTTTTTGGAACAAATGCAAACCAGGAGACTTGGAGTGGACGTCAAGCAACAAACAAGGCGGACACAAGGGTGCCCAGCGCGCCCCCACTCTCGTGGGCACCTCCAGGCTCCACCGACGTACTTCTTTCGCCTATATATACTCCCGTACCCTAAAAACATCGGAGAGCACCACGAAAACCTAATTCCACCACCGCAACCTTCTATATCCGCGAGATCCCATCTTGGAGCCTTCGCTGGCGCTCCGCTGGAGGGGGAATCGACCATGGAGGGCCTCTACATCATCTCCAAGGCCTCTCCGATGAGTTGTGAGTAGTTTACCATAGACCTTCGGGTCCATAGTTATTAGCTAGATGGCTTATTCTCTCTCTTTGAATCTCAATACAAAGTTCTCCTCGATCTTCTTGGAGATCTATTCGATGTAACTCTTTTTGCGGTGTGTTTGTTGAGACCCGATGAATTGTGGGTTTATGATCAAGTTTATCTATGAGAAATATTTGAATCTCCTCTGAATTCTTTTATGTGTGATTGGTTATCTTTGCAAGTCTCTTCGAATTATCAGTTGGTTTGGCCTACTAGATTGATCTTTCTTGCAATGGGAGAAGTGCTTAGCTTTGGGTTCAATCTTGTGGTGTCCTTTCCCAGTGACAGCAGGGGCAGCAAGGCATGTATTGTATTGTTGCCATTGAGGATTAAAAGATGGGGTTTATATCATATTGCTTGAGTTTATCCCTCTACATCATGTCATATTTCTTAATGCGTTACTCTGTTCTTCATGAACTTAATACTCTAGATGCAGGCAGGAGTCGGTCGATGTGTGGAGTAATAGTAGTAGATGCAGGCAGGAGTCGGTCTACTTGTCACGGACATGATGCCTATATACATGATCATTTCTAGATATTCTCATAACTATGCACTTTTCTATCAATTGCTCGACAGTAATTTGTTCACCCACCGTAATACTTATGCTATCTTGAGAGAAGCCACTAGTGAAACCTATGGCCCTCGGGTCTATCTTCTATCATATAAGTTTTCCATCTACTTTTATTTGCATATTTTATTTTCCAATCTATATCATAAAAATACCAAAAATATTTATCTTATCTTATTATCTCTATCAGATCTCACTTTCACAAGTTACCATGAAGGGATTGACAACCCCTTTATCACGTTGGTTGCGAGGTTCTTGTTTGTTTGTGTAAGTGCGTGGGAATTTTGAGGAGCCTCCTACTGGATTGATACCTTGGTTCTCAAAAACTGAGGGAAATACTTACGCTACTTTGCTGCATCACCCTTTCCTCTTCAAGGGAAAAACCAACACATGCTCAATTGGTAGCAGATGCTCATAGTGGTTCCTACATATTCTACGAAGATCTTTATCGGTCAAACCGCATAACAACATACATTGTTCCCTTTGTCATCGGTATGTTACTTGCCCGAGATTCGATCATCGTTATCTCAATACCTAGTTCAATCTTGTTACTGGCAAGTCTCTTTACTCGTTCCGCAAGGCATCATCCAACTAACTCATTAGTCATAATGCTTGCAAGGCTTATAGTGATGTGCTTTACCGAGAGGGCCCAAAGATGTTGGGGAACGTAGTATTTCAAAAAAAATTCTATGCACACGCAAGATCCATCTAGGTGAAGCATAGAAACGAGTGGGGTGAGTGTCGTCCATGTACCCTTGTAGACCTAAAACGGAAGCGTTATGACAACACGGTTGATGTAGTCATACGTCTTCACGATCCGACCGATCCTAGCACCAAAGATACGACACCTCCACGATCTGCACACATTCAGCTCGGTGACGTCCCACAAACTCTAGATCTAGCTGAGATCGAGGGAGAGTTTCGTCAGCATGACGGCGTGGTGACGGTGTTGATGAAGCTACCGGTGCAGGGCTTCGCCTAAGCACTGCAACGATATGACCGAGGTGGAAATCTGTGGAGGGGGGCACCGCACACGGCTAAGACAACTGTCAACTAGTGTGTCTATGGGGTGCCCCCTCCCCTGTATATAAAGGAGGGGGACAGCCAACCCTTCATGGTGCGCCCCAAGGGGGGATTCATACTCCTACTAGGAGTAGGTTTCCCCCCTTTCCTAGTCCTAATGGGAGGGGGAAGGAAGGGGAAGAGGAGAGGAAGGAAAGGGGGGCCTCCCTCCCTCCCAATTCGGATTGGGCTTGGGGGGCGCGCCCCCACCTCTTGGCCGCCTCCTCTCTCTCCCACTAAAGCACATCCAGGCCTATATAGCCCCCTGGGGGTTCCGGTAACCCCCCGGTACTCTACTATGTGCCTGAACTCATCCGAAACCTTTCCGGTGTCCAAACATAACCTTCCAATATATCAATCTTCATGTATCGACCATTTCGAGACTCCTCGTCACGTCCGTGATCACATCCGGGACTCCGAACTACCTTCGGTACATCAAAATACATTAACTCATAATACCGATCGTCATCGAATGTTAAGCGTGCGGACCCTACGGGTTCGAGAACTATGTAGACATGACCGAGACTCATCTCTGGTCAATAACCAATAGCGGAACCTGGATGCTCACATTGGTTCCTACATATTCTACGAAGATCTTTATCGGTCAAACTGCATAACTACATACATTGTTCCCTTTGTCATCGGTATGTTACTTGCCCGAGGTTCGATCGTCGGTATCATCATACCTAGTTCAATCTCGTTACCGGCAAGTCTCTTTACTCATTTCCTAATGCATCATCCTGCAACTAACTCATTAGTCACATTGCTTGCAAGTCTTATAGTGATGTGCATTACCGAGAGGGCCCAGAGATACCTCTCCGACAATCGGAGTGACAAATCCTAATCTCGATCTATGCCAACTCGACAAACACCATCGAGGACACCGGTAGAGAATCTTTATAATCACCCAGTTACGTTGTGACGTTTGATAGCACACTAAGTGTTCCTACGGTATTTGGGAGTTGCATACTCTCATAGTCATAGGAACTTGTATAAGTTATGAAGAAAGCAATAGCAACAAACTAAACGATCATAGTGCTAAGCTAATGGATGGGTCTTGTCCATCACATCATTCTCTAATGATGTGATCCCATTCATCAAATGACAACACATGTCTATGGCTAGGAAACTTAGCCATCTTTGATTAACGAGCTAGTCTAGTAGAGGCATACTAGGGACACTCTATTTGTCTATGTATTGACACATGTACTAAGTTTCCGGTTAATACAATTCTAGCATGAATAATAAACATTTATCATGATATAAGGAAATATAAATAACAACTTTATTATTGCCTCTAGGGCATATTTCCTTCAAGAGATACCTCTCTGATACTCGGAGTGATAAATCCTAATCTCGATCTATGCCAACTCAACAAACACCATCGGAGACACCTGTAGAGCATCTTTATAATCACCCAGTTACATTGTGACGTTTGATAGCACACTAAGTGTTCCTCCGGTATTCGGGAGTTGCATAATCTCATAGTCATAGGAACATGTATAAGTTATGAAGAAAGCAATAGCAACAAACTAAACGATCATCGTGCTAAGATAACAGATGGGTCAAGTCAATCACCTCATTCTCTAATGATGTGATCTCGTTTATCAAATGACAACTCTTTATCCATGGCTAGGAAACTTAACCATCTTTGATTAACGAGCTAGTCAAGTAGAGGCATACTAGTGACACTCTGTTTGTCTATATATTCACACATGTACTAAGTTTCCGGCTAATACAACTCTAGCACGAATAATAAACATTTATCATGATATAAGGAAATATAAATAATAACTTTATTATTGCCTCTAGGGCATATTTCCTTCAGTTACCAATGAAGAGCATAGGCTGTGTTATTATGAGTGTTCTGGTCGCACTCGCGGTGTCACTAGTATTGAGTGAATTGACTAGTGTGGTATGTACAATGCTTGTGAAGGTTAGGATGGAAATGTAATTGTAATGAAAATAGCAGAGTTTGAGAAATATTTGCAAGTAAATAACATAAAAATAACAATGCTTCCTGCCATGGAGAAACGTGTCACAGAGGGTTTTAGTTGATGGTGGATACTGAATGTGCATTTGTGTAACAGTAATGTGGTGCTACACTTTATATTGCGTGTTCGGCAGGTGAGTCAACCTTGAATTACCTAGAGTCACCCCATAGGGCGCCACTCTGCCACCTCTTGGTGCCTCTGCCTTTATATTGACCTTAAAACACCCCCACATTTATAAAGGATTTTCTCGCTGCTGCCAGCTGTATGTTCCGTGGAGAGCCGATCTAGAGGCCTTTGCTGATACTCTGGCGAAGGGGAAATTCATCAACGTGACCATCTACATCAACCTTGCTTCCACGATGTTCATGTGTGAGTAGTCCTCCTTGGACTATGGGTCCATAATAGTATCTAGATGGCAATTTTTGCCTTGTTCTTAAATGTAATGATCGCATGAGTTGTCCTACTTGATTGTGATTCAAACGGTGTAGTTTTGGTGGTGTGTTTGTTATAATGTGATGAACTTTCACTTGATGATAAAATCCATACATGTTTTATTTTCTTTTTGAATTTTTATGCATAATTTATAGACATATATGCTCTTGATATGTTAGTTTTGCACTAGACATGTTTAAATGAATGATCTCCGCATGAGAGAGTTGTGTAAGTTAGCTGTGTTCAATCTTGCAAAATATCTACTGCAGTGACAGAACGTGTAAAAGGCTTGTACTGTATTGTTCCTGCTAAGGATAAATAATAGGTGAATAGTTGTCCCGGTGATGAATGCGGTGTAAGACAATATATTATCCACATCATGTCCTCGTGGTTAATGTAGTGCTCTATTTACTAGATACCTTTGAGATGCATACTGGATAGTTGTCTTGGTTGGAGTATTAGATATTGATACAGTTTATAGATGGCCGGACGTGATACTTATCTGCAATTATGTCATGCATAATCATAGTTATAAAAACCGCAACTTAATCAATACGCAACTGCAATTTGTTCACCATGCCATGTTATGTTTTATGGAGAGATGCCACTCGTAAAATTATGGATCCTAGAACATTCATTGTTATTTCTTTCAATCTTGGTTAGCACTCTTTAACTCTTGTTTACAGTTTGAACTTTTATTTGATTTTCTGCAATTATCACTTCCTGCCACATGTTACATCAATCCTTATAGATAGCAATGCTAGTGAGACTGACAATCCCATTGGTTTTGTTCGCGACCAATACGAGCACTGTAGTTTTCTGTTGGTACTAATCATTGATTGTAGTTCAAGTGATCTTACTGGTTCGATAAACCTCATGTCATCCACTACAGAGAAATTTATTCTTGCCTGTAAATGTAGCGACCCGACCCGAATGGATCAAATCTTTGTGCATAAGTGTCATCCCTGGATCGGTAATGCTGACACACACAATACTTGAAGGATTTATAACAGAGTGCAATCACACACTTATTACATAGAATGTCTCAAAAGAGAACTTATTACAATAATATGGCTTAAGCCCATCTAAATGCGATAACATCGGAAGACTTGGAAGATAAAGTGAATCCATCAACTCCAACAGCATAGCTGAGTGCACGACAACGACCTAGCGCACCTTACTCTTCGTCTGAAAAAACTGCAACATGATATGTTGCAGCCTGAAATGGGTCAGCACATGGAATATGCTGGTAATATAACACAGTAGAACAATGAACATAATAAATTCTATCACTATATGCAATATGGCTCGTGGAGGCTCTACGGTTATTGTTTTTGCGAAAAGCCAATTTTTCCCTACAACAAAGGAATATAATTTATTTAACTACATAGTTTGTTGATAAATATTGAGAATGGTAAACCCCATCTCAATCCATATTAAAAGTTAATTAACAACCCAACAAAATTAATTAAGAGTGTTGAGATCACATCAATGCTTCAGTAACCAGATACTCAAAATGTCCATAACCGGGGACACGGCTGATCATGATTAGTCTGTACACTCTGCAGAGATTTGCGCACTTTTCCCCACAAAACTCGATCTCCTCCGTTGGTTTTCTCGCACTACATGGTGTTTGAGAATCGGATGATCGAGACACAGTCTTTCAGAAGCATTAAATCTTTCGATGGGTAGACCGTACCACCTACATCCCCTACATCTGCTAGTCTACCACTGAAAGAGGTCACACAACATACTCAACTATGCCAGAGCCCATAATGGCTTGTGGCTGCACACAGATGTTTCCAGCATGAATAATCTTATGATCCTTTGAGACTGGGTGGCGAACCATAGGATGAACACACGGGTACCCCGGGATCTCCTTGGACAACACTGGATTCCCCAGGTGCCCACAAACAATCCACCCAGATGTGGGTTAAAGTAGCCACCTTAAATAAACTCTTAGTTTACAAATGATCTCACAACTGTCATGAATCACTCAAACCAAACCACGTCTACGAGCATAACATATAGTGTAAGCATAACATAGAAGTAACTCCCAGCGTTTGAAATAAAGGGCAATAGGTACTACCTCATCATCTACTTCCAATACCCACATGTTATCAATCCTACTCATGCAATATTTGAGGGTTGAAACTAATGCATAAAAACTGGGTAATAAAGGGATATGATCAAAGTGATACTTACCTTGCTGACGATCTGCAAACCGTAAAGACTCGTAGTAGCACGCTTCGCACTCTGAAAATCCTATCGCAAACAAAAAATAGCATACATAAGCACTCAGGCATAGATGCGAGGGTAAAACTCAAATAAGAATATCCAATCTGAAAGTTCAACTGAAAAGCTTCGAGTTGCAAGAATCAATCGAATCTGAGCTATGAAACTCAAACTACGGTCAAAAGAACTTCGAATTCAAATCTGCTTGAAACCAAATATTTTAAATTTTCAAAACCATGTTCAAGTTAATTAACCAGAAATAGGGATTCAAGACGAAGACTTTGGCGTTGGTTTCACTGGGTTTGGATGAATGGTTAAAAAGTTACGAGGGTTTGAAAATCAGGGGCTAATCTACAATAAAAATAATCATGGATAGGTCCCTGGCGAAAAATAAAACAGAAAAATAAAAATCTATCCGACGAACGTCCGCTAACAAAGACTAACGATCGAATTCTATCGTTAAAGCAAACTAACGAACGAACATTCGTAAATTAAAACTAACCGAAGAAAACCAAACCGATCTAATAAACTAAAAAACCGATCTAGGGTTTTAAAAAAACCCGAACGGTTTATACCTAAAACAAAAAAAACCGGGCGGCGACGAAGTCAACGGCGGCAGCGAACTCCTATAGCGGCGGCGCAGATCGCGGGCGCCGGCGGCGCGACACGGATCACGAGACGCGGCGGCAGCGGCTAGGGTTTTAGAGGTGCTCGGGTGGGCTGGCTCCTTGGGGCTGGGGCAGCGGCCTCAGGTGCTTGTAAAGGGGCCTGGGCGGGACGTGTCCGGCTCGAGCACGGCCGAAAGTCAGTTCGCGCGTTTTTTTAAATGAACGGAGTAACTAAATAAAAAGAAATATCAAACGGAGTCCAAAAATTCAGAAATAAATTTTCACAGTCCTCTAATAAAATTTAGGACAAAGTGAAGAATTTTCCCAGACCTAATGCAATTTTCAAAAAATGTAGTTTTTCCTAATTGAATTAAATAACTCAGAATAAAAATCCAAATAAAATCCAATAAAATATTTATTTGATTTTCACATTTTTCCTCCAATATTTATTTTATTTTGGAGAAGTCGTATTTTCTCCTCTCTTTTATTTTTATATTTGAAATATTTCAGAGAGAAAATTTATTAGAACCAAAACGATCCTATTTTCAAATTTGAGAAAAAAAATCAAATATGAAAATAAATGAAATCCCCAACTCTCTCTGTGGGCCCTGGAGTTGCTTAGAATTTCCAGGATCAAAACCAAAATGCAATTAAAATATGATATGCATATGATGACCTATGTATAACATTCCAAATTGAAAATTTGGGATGTTACAAACCTACCCCCCTTAATATGAATCTCGCCCTCGAGACTCGGGTTGGCTAGAAAATAGGTGTGGGTGGTCTTTCCTTAGGTCTTCCTCTCATTCCCAGGTGGCTTCATCCTCGGTATGGTGGCTCCACTGAACTTTGCAAAACTTGAAAACCTTGCTGCGGGTGACTCGGCTGGCAAACTCGAGAATCTTGACAGGTTTCTCCTTGTAGGTTAGATCACTATCCAACTGAATTTCTTCCAGGGGCACTGTGTCTCTTAGAGGAATATCGGCCATCTCAGTATGGCACTTCTTTAGCTGGGAAATGTGAAACACATCATGAACTCCTGACAGTCCTTCGGGTAACTCCAACTTGTAGGCCACTTCTCCCATCCGTTCCTAAACTCGGTATGGTCCTAAAAATCTCGGGGCTAACTTTCCCTTCACTCCAAAGCGTTTAACTCCTCGCAGAGGTGACACTCGAAGATATGCTCTGCTACCGATTTCATAGACTACCTCCTTGCATTTGGAGTCTGCATAACTCTTCTGCCTGGACTGAGCTACCTTTAGTCTGTCGCGAATCAACTTAACCTTCTCTTCAGACTCTTTAATCAAATCTGGTCCAAACAACTGACGGTCTCCTACTTCATACCACATCAACAGTGTCCTGCACCTTCATCCGTACAAAGCTTCAAAAGGTGCCATCTTTAAACTGGCCTAGTAGCTGTTGTTGTATGAGAACTCTGCATAAGGCAAATTATCATCCCAACTAGATCCATAATCTAGCGCACAAGCTCTCAACATGTCCTCTAGAATCTGATTGACTCTCTCGGTCTTTTCATCTATTTGCGGATGAAAGGCTGTACTAAAATCTAGTATGGTACCCAAAGTCTGGTGCAACTGATGCCAAAACTTCGAAGTAAACTGGGTCCCTCTATCTGATATGATGGTCCTCGGAACTCCATGTAGACATACGATCCTGGTCATATATATCTTGGCCAACTTCGCACTCGTATAGGTGGTTTTCATTGGGATAAACTGAGCCACTTTGGTCAAACGATCCACTACTACCCAGATAGAATCATATCCTGATCGGGTCCTGGGTAATCCGGTGATGAAATCCATGCCAAGCTTATCCCACTTCCATTCAGGTATCGGAAAAGGCTGTAGTAATCCTGCTGGCTTCTGATGTTCTGCCTTCACTCTCTGACATACATCACATACAACCACATACTCGGCAACATCCTTCTTGATACCTGTCCACCAGAAACGCTCCTTCAAATCCAAATACATCCTGGTGTTTCCGGGGTGTATCGAGTATGGCGAGTCATGAGCTTCCTGAAGTATTAACTTCCTAATCTCTGCATTATTGGGTACATAAACATGGCCCTAAAACCATAAGGTGTCGTGCTCATCCTCACGAAAACCCTTGGGTTTTCCTTTGCTCATCTTCTCCCTTATCTCTGCAATTTCCTTATCATCCTTCTAAGCCTCTCGAATCTTTCCCAATAATGGTGACTGAACCTCCATTGCTGCGACAAAACCTCTAGGGACTATCTCCAAACGAAGCTCCCTGAGATCATCGACTAACTCATTGGGTAATCCTTCGCTCACAAGGGTGTTGGCATAACTCTTCCAGCTCAAAGCATCTGCTACGACATTGGCCTTTCCTGGGTGATAATGCAACTTCATATCATAATCCTTTATAAGCTCCAACCATCTCCACTGCCTGAGATTTAGCTCTTTTTGTGTGAAAATGTACTTCAAATTCTTGTGATCTGTGTACACATCACAACGGTTTCCAATAAGAAAATGTCTCCAGGTCTTAAGTGCATGAACTACTGCTGCTAACTCCAAATCATGCGTGGCATAATTCAACTCATGTGGTCGAGGCTGACGTGAGGCATATGAAATAGCTCTTCCGTCCTGCATAAGTACACCTCCAAGTCCTAAGTGAGAAGCGTCGCAATACACTTGGAAATCCTTGCGTATATCCGGCAGAATCAACACTGGTGTTGTAACCAAACGTTTCTTTAGCTCCTGAAAACTTGCCTCACATTCATCTGTCCACTTATACTTAGTGTCTTTCTTCAATAACTCCGTCATAGGATTTGCAATCTTGGAAAAATTCTCAATGAATCTCCGATAATATCTTGCGAGTCCAAGAAAACTGCGGATCTCTCCAACTGAGGTGGGTGCTAGCCAATCGGTGACTGACTTAACCTTGGTAGGATCCACTGCTATACCTTCTCCTGATATAACATGTCCAAGAAATCCCACTTCCTTCAACCAAAACTCACATTTGCTAAACTTGGCATACAACTGATGTTCCCTGAGCTTCTCGAGACCTAAACACGAATGCTCCTTGTGTTCCTCTTCATTCTTCGAGTATACCAAGATATCATCAATGAACACCACAACAAACTTATCCAAGAACTCCATGAACACCTTATTCATCATACTCATGGAATAGGCAGGGGCGTTAGTCAATCCAAATGACATAACCATGTACTCATACAGCCCGTACCTTGTGGTGAAGGTTGTCTTGAGTATATCCTGTTCTCGGATCTTCAACTGGTGGTATCCTGATCGTAGATCGATCTTGGAGAATACTTTAGCTCCTTGCAGCTGGTCAAAAAAATCATTGATCATCGGCTGTGGGTACTTGTTCTTGATTGTCACTTCATTCAATGCATGATAATCAACAACCATTCTCAAAGATCCATCCTTCTTCTCAACTAAGAGCACTGGGGCTCCCCACGATGACGAACTTCGTCGAATGTAACCTTTCTCCAATAACTCCTTAATCTGCTTCTTAATCTCCTCTAGATCATTTGCGGGCATCCGGTATGGTCTCTTCGATATCGGTCCGGTGCCTGGCAACAGCTCTATCAAAAACTCAATGTCTTGATCCGGCGGCATGCCTGGTAGTTCCTCTAGAAATACATCCGGATAATCCTTCACTACAGGCACTTATTCCTGAACAACCCCTGAGAGGGAATTTACTTGGGTTCTTCTTGGCGCATGCCTGGATACATACTTAATCCTTTTTCCCTCTGAGGTGGTGAGAAGTATCGACTTACTAGCACAATCAATGTTTCCTCCATACTTCGATAGCCAATCCATGCCTAGTATTTTGTCCAATCCTTGTGACTCCAAAATTACTAGGTCTGTGGGGAAAACATGGCTACCAATGGTTAAGGGTAACCGATCACACCATCGGCTGGACATATACTCTACTCCTGGTGAGCTTACTAACATGGGTGACCTAAGGGCTAAGGTGGGTATCTTAAACTTGTCCACAAATCCCCTTGATATGTATGAATGCGATGCACCAATATCAAAAAGAACGAGAGCGATAAATGACTTAACCAAAAACTAACCAATCACTGCGTCAGGATGATCTTCAACCTCCTCCATGTTGATGTGGTTCACCTGACCTGTGGTGAAGGGATTGGGCTTCTTCCAAGAGCTTACATTACCATTTCCATTCTTCAACTCAGAACAATCATTGGCATAGTGTCCAGTCTTCCCGCACTTGTAACAGGTGACATGACTCAGATCCTTCTCAATTAGCGGGCGTTGTTGGGTTGGAATAGTTCTGGCTGTTGCTTCCTCCATTCCCATTCCCATTCTTGGGGCCACTATGATTGTGTGAACTTCCCCCATTGTGCGTATGGCCTCCATGGTTATGGGTATATCCTCCTGAGTTCGGGGTAAAGCGAGGCTTCCGTTGAGCTCCAGAATTATACTTCCCTTGTCCATACTTCCTTTTGCGGCTCTCCATCTGCTGCTGCTTCCCTTCAATCATAAGAGCCATGCCTACCAACTCTTGGTAGTTAGTAAATGTTGCTACCATCAACTCCATACTCATCTCATCATTCAACTCTTCCATAAACTTCTCCTGTTTCGTGGCGTCTGTGGCCACATCATCCGAGGCATAGCGAGCTAACTTACAAAACTCATCCACGTACTGCTCCATAGTATGGTTTCCCTGGCGTAAGCTGCGAAACTGACGCTTCTTCATTCTCATAGCTCCAGTTGAGACATGTGCAGTGCAGAATGCTTGCTGAAACTGCTCCCAAGTGAAATTGGCTATGGGGAAAGTGGGTGTGTAATTCTCCCACCATGAGGCTGCGGGTCCATCCAATTTATGTGTGGAAAAATTCACCTTCTCTGCATCTGTGCAACCTACGGTGGTCAACTCCCTTCCAATCCTGCATAGCCAGTCATCAGCAACTATCGGCTTGGTGCTACCGGAAAACACCGGCGGTTGTAACCTTAGAAAACGGGCTAAGTTATCAACTGGAGGTGGTGGCGGTGGGTTGTTGGTGTTGTTGTTGTTGCCTTGGTTCTGGACTAGCAACTGCATCAAGGCGTCCTGCTGTTGGATCAGCTGAGTGAGCTCCGGTGGGAAGACAAATCCGGGGTCACGTCTCAGAGGCATCTGATGGGTTTAGAGGGGATAGATTAGAATAGAGTGAGGCCTAGTGAGAAAGCACTACCCATATGCACATGACACAAACACAGTCATATCACACCAATCAATTCAAACAAGGGCATACAATCAATCTAACTGTCGTTACAGTGCTCAGACTACTACTATATACATGGGGAAATACAACTAATAATATGGTGGTCATCTAGAAATTTTGTTCGGTGGAAGACTCCATGATATCCGCTCTAGCTTCGTGTTCATAATCATCATCACTACTGTCGGGATCAGAATCAGTGTCGTCGATGATGATGTAGTCCTCAGAATGGATGTCCTTGGAATGGTCGTCATCTCCTCCTGGCGCGGGGTCTCCCATGAATACTCCTAGCTTCCTTGTCAGGTCGTCATTCTTCTCCATTAGTATTGTGATTTCCTCCTCATATCCATCGCATCTAGACTTGAGTTCCTATTCTAGCTCCATGTTCCTGGTCATCACCTTCTTTAGATCTATCATGCTTGCGCACGTCTGGTTCTCCTGGCGACGAATGTGCTGGTTTAACTCCTGGATGAAAGCTGCAATGGACTTGTCCCTCCTGGTGCTGATCATCTCCCATTGCTCATCTCGGCGCCCACATATCTGGTAGATAGTGTCCTTAAGATCCTTGTGATAAACTTCGCCGATGCGTCCCATGGTGATGTGGGCTCCCATGCTCTTTCCTAGACTCCAGGTTGGTGCGTCAAAGGAAAACTCTATATGTTCAGTAACTGGCGTGAATGTCCTTCCTGGAAATTGAACTTGAATCATCCAACACTCCTCCTCTGGTAAAGTGGCAGTGTAGGTCCCGATGAAGCTTGGTATTCCGATGTTCAGGTACCTAGTGACTTCCTTCAGGTGTCTCCAAAAACGTGTGTCTTCATCCGGTTGTGCAAACTTGTTCCTTGAGTCTGTCATCCTATAGTGTGGAAAATGGAGAGGAGTTAGAAATGGGTAGAGAAGAGTGACCTATGGTTTAACTTAGTGGTCGTGTCCTACAATCAGCGTGTGCTATGATACCATCTTGTAGCGACCCGACCCGAATGGATCGACATGATATGTTGCAGCCCGAAATGGGTCAGCACATGGAATATGCTAGCAATATAACACAGTAGAGCAATGAACAGAATAAATGCTATCACTATATGCAATATGGGTGGTGGAGGCTCTATGGTTACTGTTTTTGTGAAAAGCCAATTTTTTCCTACAACAAAGCAATATATTTTATTTAACTACAGAGTTTGTTGATAAATATTGAGAATGGTAAACCCCATCTCAATCCCAATTAAAAGTTAATTAACAACACAACAAAATTAATTAAGAGTGTTGAGATCACATCAATGCTTCAGTAACCAGATACTCAAAATGTCCATAACTAGGGACACGGCTAATCATGATTAGTTTGTACACTCTGCAGAGGTTTGCGCACTTTTCCCCACAAGACCCGATCTCCTCCATTGGTTTTCTCGCACTACATGGTGTTTGAGAAACGGGTGATCGAGACACAGTCTTTTAGAAGCATTAACTCTTTCGATGGGTAGACCGTACCACCTACATCCCCTACATCTGCTACTCTACCACTGAAAGAGGTCACACAACATACTCAACTATGCCAGAGCCCATAATGGCTTGTGGCTACACACGGAAGTTTCCAGCATGAATAATCTTATGATCCCTTTGAGCCTGGGTGGCGAACCATAGGATGATCACACGGGTACCCCGGGATCTCCTTGGACAACACTAGATTCCCCAGGTGCCTACAAACAATCCACCCAGATATGGGTTAAAGTAGCCACCTTAAATAAACCCTTAGTTTATAAACGATCTCACAACCGTCATGAATCACTCAAACCAAACCACGTCTATGAGCATAGCATAGCAGTGTAAGCATAACATAGAAGTAACTCCCAAGGTTTGAAATAAAGGGCAATAGGTACTACCTCATCATCTACTTCCCAATACCCACATGTTATCAATCCTACTCATGCAATGTTTGAGGGTTGAAACTAATTCATAAAGACTGGGTAATAAAGGGATATGATCAAAGTGTTACTTGCCTTGCTGACGATCTGCAAATCCTAAATACTAGGAGTAGCACGCTTCGCACTTCAGAAATTCTTTCGCAAACAAAAAATAGCATACATAAGCA
Source organism: Triticum aestivum (assembly GCF_018294505.1). Classification (NCBI taxonomy): domain Eukaryota; kingdom Viridiplantae; phylum Streptophyta; class Magnoliopsida; order Poales; family Poaceae; genus Triticum; species Triticum aestivum. Next base: position 48,342,050 of record NC_057795.1, read on the forward strand.
CTCAGGCATAGATGCAAGGGTAAAACTCAAATAAGAATATCCATTCTGAAAGTTCAACTGAAAGCCTTCGATTTGCAAAAAGAATCAATCGAATCTGAGCTACGAAACTCAAACTATAGTCAAAAGAACTTCGAATTCAAATATGCTTGAAACCAAATTTTAAATTGTCAAAACCATGTTCAATTTGATTAACCAGAAAGAGGGGTTTGAGACAAAGATTTTGGCGTTGGTTTCACTAGATTTGGACGAACGGTTAAAAAGTTGCGAGGGTTTAAAGATCAGGGGCTAATCTGCAATAAAAATAATCACGGATAGGTCCCTGGCAAAAAATAAAACAGAAAAATAAAAATCTATCAGACGAACGTCCGCTAACAGAGACTAACGATCAAATTCGTTTGTTAAAACGAACTAACGAACGAATGTTCATAAATATAAACTAACCGAAGAAAACCGAACCGATCTAATAAACTAAAAAACCGATCTAGGGTTTAAAAAACTGAATGGTTTATACCTAAATCCAAAAAAAACGGCGGTG
>NC_057795.1:48342920-48362998 GCF_018294505.1 Triticum aestivum
TCGCTCACAAAGGGGCCTGGGCGTGACGTGTCCGGCTCGGGCACAGCCCAAAGTCATTTCACCCATTTTTTTAAACGAACGGAGTAAATAAATAAAAAGAAATATCAAACATTGTCCAAAAGTTTCGAAATAAATTTTCACGGTCCTCTAATAAAATTTAGGACAAAGTGAACAATTTTCCCGGACCTAATGCGATTTTCAAAAATGCAGTTTTTTTCTAATTTAATTAAAATAACTCCGAATGAAAATCCAATTAAAATCCAATAAAATATTTATTTGATTTTCACATTTTTCCTCCAATATATCTTGTATTTTGGAGAAGTCATATTATCTCCTCTCTTTTATTTTTATATTTGAAATATTTCAGAGAGAAAATTTATTAAAACCAAAAGATCCTATTTTCAAATTTGAGAAAAAAATTCAAATATGAAAATAAATGAAATCCCCAACTCTCTCCGTGGGTCCTTGAGTTTCTTAGAATTTTCAGGATCAAAACCAAAATGCAATTAAAATATGATATGCATATGATGACCTATGTATAACATTCCAAATTGAAAATTTGGGATGTTACAAACCTACCCCCTTAATATGAATCTCGCCCTTGAGATTCGGGTTGTCTAGAAAATAGGTGTGGGTGGTCGTTCCGTAGGTCTTCCTCTCATTCCCAGGTGGCTTCATCCTCGGTATGGTGGCTCCACTGAACTTTGCAAAACTTGATAACCTTGCTACGTGTGCCTCGGCTGGCAAACTCGAGAATCTTGAAAGGTTTCTCCTCGTAGGTTAGATCACTATCCAACTGAATTGCTTCCAGGGGCAATGTATCTCTCAGAGGAATATCGGCCATCTCAGCATGGCACTTCTTCATTTGGGAAACACGAAACACATCATGAACTCCTGACAGTCCTTCGGGTAACTCCAACTTGTAGGCCACTTCTCCCATCCGTTCCAAAGCTCGGTATGGTCCTACAAATCTCAGGGCTAACTTTCCCTTAACTCCAACGCATTTAACTCCTCGTAGAAGTGATACTCAAAGATATGCTCTGTCTCTGATTTCATAGACTACCTCCTTGCATTTGGAGTCTGCATAACTCTTCTGCCTAGACTGAGCTACCTTTAGTCTGTCGCAAATCAACTTAACCTTCTCTTTGGACTCTTTAATCAAATCTGGTCCAAACAACTGACGGTCTCCTACTCCATACCACATCAACGGTGTCCTGCACCTTCGTCCGTACAAAGCTTCAAAAGGTGCCATCTTTAAACTGGCCTAGTAGCTGTTGTTGTATGAGAACTCTGCATAAGGCAAATTATCATCCCAACTAGATCCATAATCTAGCGCACAAGCTCTCTACATGTCCTCTAGAATCTGATTGACTCTCTCGGTCTTTTCATCTGTCTGCGGATGAAAGGCTGTACTAAAATCTAGTATGGTACCCAAAGTCTGGTGCAGCTGATGCCAAAACTTCGAAGTAAACTGGGTCCCTCTATCTGATACGATGGTCCTCGGAACTCCATGCAGACATACGATCCTGGTCATATATATCTTTGTCAACTTCACACTTGTATAGGAGGTTTTCACTAGGATAAACTGAGCCACTTTGGTCAAACGATCCACTACTACCCAGATAGAATGATATCCTGATCGGGTCCTGGGTAATCTGGTGATGAAATCCATGCCAAGCTTACCCCACTTCCATTCGGGTATCGGCATAGGTTGCAGTAATCCTGCTGGCTTCGGATGTTCTGCCTTCACTCTCTAACATACATCTCATATAGCCACATACTCGGCAATATACTTCTTCATACCTGTCCACCAAAAACGCTCCTTCAAATCCAAATACATCTTGGTGTTTCCGGGGTGTATCGAGTATGGCGAGTCATGAGCTTCCTGAAGTATTAACTTCCTGATCTCTGCATTATTGAGTAAATAAACACGGTCCTCAAACCATAAGGTGTCGTGCTCATCCTCACGAAAACCCTTGGCTTTTCCTTTGCTCATCTTCTCCTTTATCTCAGCAATTTCCTTATCATCCTTCTAAGCCTCTCGAGTCTTTCCCAATAATGGTGACTGAACCTCCATTGGTGCGACAAAACCTCTAGGGACTATCTCCAAACGAAGCTCCCTGAGATCTTTGAATAACTAATTGGGTAATCCTCCGCTCATGAGGGTGTTGGCATAACTCTTCCGGCTTAAAGCGTCTGCTACGACATTGGCCTTTCCTGGGTGATAATACAACTTCATATCATAATCCTTTATAAGCTCCAACCATCTCCTTTGCCTGAGATTTAGCTCTTTTGTGTGAAAATGTACTTCAAACTCTTGTGATCCATCTACACATCACAACGGTTTCCAATAAGAAAATGTCTCCAGGTCTTAGTGCATGAACTACTGCTGCTAACTCCAAATCATGCATGGCATAATTCAACTCATGCGGTCGAAGCTGACATGAGGCATATGAAACAACTCTTCCGTCCTGCATCAGTACACCTCCAAGTCCTAAGCGAGAAGCATTGCAATACACTTGGAAATCCTTGCGTATATCCGACAGAATCAGCACTGGGGTTGTAACCAAACATTCTTTCAGCTCCTAAAAACTTGCCTCACATTCATCTATCCACTTATACTTAGTGTCTTTCTTTAACAACTCCATCATAGGCTTTGCAACCTTGGAAAAATTCTTAATGAATCTCCAATAATATCCCGTGAGTCCAAGAAAACTGCGGATCTCTCCAACTAAGGTGGGTACTAGCCAATCGGTGACTGACTTAACCTTGGTAGGATCCACTGCTCTACCTTCTCCTGATATAACATGTCCAAGAAATCCCACTTCCTTCAATCAAAACTCACATTTTCTGAACTTGGCATACAACTGATGTTCCCTGAGCTTCTCGAGAACTAAACGCAAATGCTCCTTGTGTTCCTCTTCATTCTTCGAGTATATGAAGATATCATCAATGAACACCACAACAAACTTTCCAAGAACTCCATGAACACCTTATTCATCATACTCATGAAATAGGCAGGGGCGTTAGTCAATCCAAATGACATAACCGTGTACTCATACTGCCCGTACCTTGTGGTGAAGGCCGTCTTGGGTATATCCTGTTCTCGGATCTTCAACTAGTGGTATCCTGATCGTAGATCAATCTTGGAGAATACTTTAGCTCCTTGCAGTTGGTCAAACAAATAATTGATCATCGACAATTGGTACTTGTTCTTGATTGTCACTTCATTAAATGCACGATAATCAACAACCATTCTCAAAGATCCATCCTTCTTCTCAACTAAGAGCACCGGGGCTCCCCACGGTGACGAACTTCATCGAATGTAACCTTTCTCCAATAACTCCTTAATCCGCTTCTTAATCTCCTCCAGATCATTTGCAGGCATCCGGTATGGTCTCTTCGATATCGGTCCGGTGCTTAGCAACAACTCTATCAAAAACTCAATGTCTCGATCCGGTGGCATGCCTGGTAGCTCCTCTGGAAATATATACGAATAATCCTTCACTACAGGCACTTCCTCCTGAACAACTCCTGAGAGGGACTTTACTTGTGCTCTCCTTGGCGCATGCCTGGATACATACTTAATCCTTTTTCCCTCCGGGTTGTCCTAATGGGGATTTTCCATGTGTAAAATCATCATTGGCTGGAGGAAACACGTGTCGGCTCATTGTTGGGACATATGTCATCCAGTCATTGGAGAGAAGGCTCCTACGATACGTCGACACGTGGCACGGCCCAATAGAGGCCCATTCCTGTGGAAAGGCCTGTTGGGGAACATAGCAGAAATTCAAAATTTTCTACGCATCACCAAGATCAATCTATGGAGATTCTAGCAACAAGAGAGAGAGGGAGTGCATCTTCATACCCTTGAAGATTGCTAAGCGGAAGCGTTACAAGAACGCGGTTGATGGAGTCGTACTCGCGGCGATTCAAATCGCGGAAGATCCGATCTAGCGCCGAACGGACGGCGCCTCCGCGTTCAACACACGTACAGCCCGGGGACGTATCCTCCTTCTTGATCCAGCAACGGGAGAGGAGAAGTTGAGGGAGAACTCCGACAGCACCACGACATGGTGGTGGTGGAGCTCATGGTATTCCTGCGGGGCTTCGATAAGCACTATGGAGTAGGAGGAACAGTTGGAGGAGGGGGGGCTGCGCCAAAAGCAACGTTGCTGCAGCCCTCCCACCCCCTCTATTTATAGGTTGAAGGGGATAGGGGCCCGGCCCCTCTAGATCCCATCTAGAGGGGGGGCGGCGGCCAGGAGGGGAGGCTTGCCCCCCAAGAAAGGTGGAGGCGCCCCCCTCCCCTAGGGTTTCCAACCCTAGGTGCCTTGGGCCCTTGGGGAGGGGCACACCAGCCGACTAGGGGATGGTTCCCTCCCATACTCAGCCCATCAAGTCCCCGGGGTACGTGGCCCCACCTGGTGGACCCCCGCACACCTTTCGGTGGTCCCGGTACAATACCGATAACCCTCGAAACCATTCCACTGACTGAAACTGGACTTCCCATATATAAATCTTCACCTCCGGACCATTACAGAACTCCTCGTGACGTCCGGGATCTCATCCGGGACTCGAACAACCTTCGGTAACCACATACTATTTCCCATAACAACTGTAGCGTCACCGAACCTTAAGTGTGACCGAGACATCTTTCCGGCCAATAACCAACAGCGGGATCTGGATACCCATGTTGGCTCCCACATGTTCCACGATGATCTCATCAGATGAAACACGATGTTGGGGATTCAAGCAATTCTATATGCAATTCCCTTTGTCAATCGGTACGTTACTTGCTCGAGATTCGGTCATCGGTATCCCAATACCTCGTTCAATATCGTTACCGGCAAGTCACTTTACTCGTTCCGTAATGCATGATCCCGTGACCAACTACTTAGTCACATTGAGCTCATTATGATGATGCATCACCGAGTGGGCCCAGAGATACCTCTCCGTCATACGGAGTGACAAATCCCAGTCTCGATTCGTGCCAACCCAACAGACACTTTCGGAGATACCTATAGTGCACCTTTATAGCCACCCAGTTACATTGTGACGTTTGGTACACCCAAAGCATTCCTACGGTATCCGGGAGTTGCACAATTGCTACATCTTGAGCTTGCGTTGGTTTTCCTTGAAGAGGAAAGTGTGATGCAACAAAGTAGCGTAAGTATTTCCCTCAGTTTTTGAGAACCAAGGTATCAATCCAGTAGGAGGCTTCTCAACAAGTCCCATGAACCTACACAAACAAACAAAGAACTCACAACCAACGCGATAAAGGGGTTGTCAATCCCTTCACGGCCACTTGCGAAAGTGAGATCTGATAGAGATAAAATGATAAGATAAATATATTTTTGGTACTTAATAATATAGATGCAGAAAGTAAAGATGCAAATAAAAGTAGATTTTATAGCAAATATGATAAGAGATAGACCCGGGGGGCATAGGTTTCACTAGAGGCTTCTCTCAAGATAGCATAAATATTACGGTGGTTGAACAAATTACTGTCGAGCAATTGATAGAAAATCGAATAATTATGAGATTTTCTAGGCATGATCATGTATATAGGCATCACGTCCGCAACAAGTAGACCGACTCCTGCCTACATCTATTACTATTACTCCACACATCGACCACTATCCAACATACATCTAGAGTATTAAGTTCACAAAGAATAGAGCAACGCATTAAGCAAGATGACATGATGTAGAGGGATAAACTCAAGCAATATGATATAAGCCCCATCTTTTTATCCTCGATGGCAACAATACAATACGTGTCTTGCAACCGTTTTTGTCATTGGGTAAGAACACCGCAAGATTGATCCCAAAGCTAAGCACTTCTCCCATGGCAATAAAGATCAATCTAGTAGGCCAAACCAAACTGATAATTCGAAGAGACTTGCAAAGATAACTCAATCATACATAAAAGAATTCAGAGAATATTCAAATATTATTCATAGATAAACTTGATCATAAACCCACAATTCATCGGATCTCGACAAACACACCGCAAAAAGAGATTACATCAAATAGATCTCCACAAGAGAGGGGGAGAACATTGTATTGAGATCCAAAAAGAGAGAAGAAGCCATCTAGCTAATAACTATGGACTCGTAGGTCTGTGGTAAACTACTCACAACTCATCGGAGAGGCTATGGTGTTGATGTAGAGGCCCTCCATGGTCGATTCCCCGTCCAGCAGAGTGCCGGCGAAGGCTCCAAGATGGGATCTCGCGGATATAGAAGGTTACGGTGGTGGAAATTTTGTTTCGTCTGCTCCCTGGATGTTTTCGGGGTACATAGGCTTATATAGGATGAAGAAGTACGTCGGTGGACACCCGAGGGGCCCACGAGACAGAGGGGCGCCCCCTATAGGGTGGGGGCGCCCTCCTATCTCGTGGAAGCTTCGACGGCTTCTTGACTTTCACTCCAAGTCCTCTGGATCACGTTCGTTCCAAAAATCATGCTCCCAAAGGTTTCATTCCGTTTGGACTCCGTTTGATATTCCTTTTCTTCGAAATACTGAAATAGGTAAAAAAACAGCAATACGGGCTAGGCCTCCGGTTAGTAGGTTAGTCCCGAAAATGATATAAATGTGTAAAATAAAGCCCATAGACATCCAAAACAGGTAATATAATAACATGGAACAATCAAAAATTATAGATACGTCGGAGACGTATCAAGCATCCCCAAGCTTAATTCCTGCTCGTCCTCGAGTAAGTAAATGATAAAAAAGAAATTTTTGATGTGGAATGCTACCTAGTATAATTCTTAATGTCATCTTTTTTATTGTGGCATGAATGTTCAGATCCAAATGATTCAAGATAAAAGCTTATAAAACATAAAAATAATAATGCTTCAAAGCATACTAACAAATAATCATGTCCTATCAAAATAGCATAGCGAAAGAAAGCTTATCGCTACAAAATCATATAGTTAGGCCATGCTTGATTTTCATTACACAAAATACTCCCATCATGTACAACCCGGATGACGAGCCGAGCAATTGGTTCATACATTTTAATGCGCTTCAACTTTTTTTCAACTCTTACGCAATACATGAGTGCAAGCCATGGACATAGCACTATGGTGGTAAATGGTGGTGGTTGTAAGGACAAAAAGATGGAGAAGAGAGTCTCAGATCAACTAGGCATATCAACGGGCTATGGAGATGCCCATCAATACATATCAATGTGAGTGAGTAGGGATTGCCATGCAACGGATGCACTAGAGCTATAAATGTATGAAAGCTCAACAAAAGAAACTAAGTGGGTGTGCATCCAACTTGCTTGATCACGAAGACCTAGGGAACTTTGAGGAAGCCCATCATTGGAATATACAAGCCAAGTTCTATAATGAAAAATTCCCACTAGTATATGAAAGTGACAACATAGGAGACTCTCTATCATGAAGATCATGGTGCTAATTTGAAGCACAAGTGTGGAAAAAGAGATAGTAGCAATTGTCCCTTCTCTCTTTTTCTCTCATTTTTTTCTTTTTCTCTCTTTTTTTCTTTTTCTTTTTTTTTATTTTTCTTTTTTTTTTCTTTTCTTTTTTTCCTTTTTTTCTTTTTGGTGGGCTTCTTTGGCCTCTTTTATTTTTATAAAGTCCGAAGTCCCATCCCGACTTGTGGGGGATAGTCTTCATCATCCTTTCCTCACTGGGACAATGCTCTAATAATGAAGATCATCACACTTTTATGGATTTACCACTCAAGAATTACAACTCAAAGATAGAACAAGATATGACTCTATATGAATGCCTCCGGCGGTGTACCGGGATATGCAATGAATCAAGAGCGACATGTATGAAAATTATGAAGGTGGCCTTGCCACAAATACAATGTCAACTACATGATCATGCAAAGAGAAATATGACAATGATGAAACGTGTCATAATAAACGGAACGGTTGAAAGTTGCATGGCAATATATCTCGGAATGGCTATGGAAATGCCATAATATGTAGGTATTGTGGCTGTTTTGAGGAAGGTAAATAATGGGTACATGATACCGGCGAAAGTTGCACGGTAATAAGAAAAGCTAGCTAAGTGGACGGATGAGTGTGTGTATATCCATGGACTCTCATTAGTCATAAAGAACTCATATACTTATTGCAAAAGTCTACTTAGCCCTCGAAGCAAAGTAATACTACACATGCCCCAAGAGGGATAGATTGGTAGAAAAAATCCATCGCTCGTCCCCGACTGCCACTCATAAGGAAGACAATCAAAAGAGCACCTCATGCAACAAATTTGTCACAGAACTTTTACTATACGTGCATGCTACGGGACTTGCCAACTTTAACAAAAGTATTTCTCAATTTCATAATTATCCACTAGCATGACCCTAACATTACTACCTTTATATCTCAAAACAATTATGAAGCAACAAATTGATCCTAGTGTTTAATGCACTTTCTATGATAGTTTTTATTATACCCAACTTGGATGCTCATCATTCTAGGACCAATTTGTAACCATAGCAAATACCATGATTTTCTAAAAGACTCTCAAAATAATATAAGTGAAGCATGAGAGACTAGCAATTTCTTCAAAATTAATCCACCGCCATGCTCTAAAAGATATAAGTGAAGCACTAGAGCAAAAACTATCAAGCTCAAAAGATATAAGCGAAGCACAAAGCATATTCTAATAAATTTCAATCAAGTAGGCTTCTCCAAAAAGGTGTGTACAGCAAGGATGATTATGGTAAACTAAAAAGCAAAGACTAATATAATACACGACACTCCAAGCAAAACACATATCATGTGGCGAATAAAAATATAGCTCCAAGTAAAGTTACCAATGAACAAAGACGAAAGAGGGGATGCCTTCCTGGGGCATCCCCAAGCTTAGGCTTTTGGCTATCCTTGAATATCTTGGGGTGCCTTGGGAATCCCCAAGCTTAGGCTCTTGCCACCCTTTATTCCATAGTCCATAAAAGCTTTACCCAAAACGTGAAAACTTCACAACACAAAACTCAACAAGAAATCTTATAAGCTCCGTTAGTGAAAGAAAACAAAACAACCACATAAGGTACTGTAATGAACTCATTATTTATTTATTTTTGTGTTAAACCTACTGTATTCCAACTTCTCTATGGTTTATAAACTATTTTACTAGCCATAGATGCATCAAAATAAGCAAAGAACACACGAAGAATCTATCAAAAACAGAACAGTCTGTAGCAATCTATAACTAACGCAAACTTCTGGAACTCTAAAAATCCTACCAAAATACTCCCTTCGTTCCTAAATACTTGTCTTTCTAGAGATTTCAACAAGTGACTACATACGGCGCAAAATGAGTGAATCTACACTTTAAAATATGTGTACATACATCCGTATGTTGAGTCCATTTGAAATGCCTAGAAAGACAAGTATTTGGGAACGGAGGGAGTAGGACGTACTGGAAAATGTGTTTTTTGATCAGCAGCAAAACGAATCAATGCAAAATCTCGTTTCTGTGATTTATTGAATTTTTTCTCGTGAGCGTAAATTTTCTGTTTTTCAGCAGAATCAAATCAACTATCATCATAGTTTATCCTATAGGTTCTACTTGGCACAAACACTAATTAAAAGATAAAAACACATCTAAACAGAAAGTAGAAGCAAAAATTACTACTAAACAGGAACAAAAACAAAAAACACAAAGAAAATTGGGTTGCCTCCCAACTAGCGCTATCGTTTAACGCCCCTAGCTAGGCATAAAAGCGAAGATAGATCTAAGTAGTGTCATCTTTGGCACTTGATTCATAAGTAGCCCGCATGATAGATTCATAAGGTAAGTTGACTTTATTTCTTGGAAAGTGCTCCATGCCTTTCTTTAATGGAAATTGGAATCTAATATTCCCTTCCTTCATATCAATAATCGCACCAATCGTTCTAAGGAAAGGGCTATCGAGAATAATAGGGCAAGAAAGATTACAATCTATATCAAGAACGATAAAATCAACGGGCACCAAATTTCTATTTGCAACAATGAGAACATCATTGATCCTTCCCATTGGCTTTTTAATGGTGGAATCCGCAAGGTGCAAATTTAAAGAGCAATCATCAAGATCATGGAAACCTAGAATATCACATAAAGTTTTCGGAATCATGGAAACACTAGCAGCCAAATCACACAAAGCAAAACACTCATGATCTTTAATTCTAATCTTTATAGTAGGTTCCCACTCATCATTAAGATTTCTAGGTTTAGAAACTTCCAAATTAAGTTTTTCATCATAAGATTGCAACAAGGCATCAACGATATGTTCGGTAAAAGCTTTATTTTGACTATAAGCATGAGGAGAATTAACAACGGATTGCAATAAGGAAATACAACCTTCTAAAGAACAATTATCATAATCAAATTCCTTGAAATCCGAGATAGTGGATTCAATACTATTTATAGTCATGACCTCTCCAATCCCACTTTTACCAAATTTAGCATCAAGATCTAAAAACTCCGAATTCTTAGGACGCCTTCTAGGTAAAGTTCACTCATCATAAGTACCATAATTATCAAGATTCATATTGCAAAACATAGATCTAATAGGAGACGCATCATTAACTTTAAGATCTTTCATCATTATTTTCATGTAAACTAGAAGAACACGCTTTTATAAAGCTATCTTTTTTAGCACGCAATCTAGTGGTTCTTTCCTTACACTCATCAATGGAAATTCTCATTGCTTTGAGAGACTCATTGATATCATGCTTAGGAGAAGAAGATCTAATTTTAAGAGAATCAACATCAAGCGAAAGTCTATCAATGTTCCTACCGAAATCATCATCTTTGAGCAATTTTTCTTCAAGCAAATCATTAAGATTATTTTGAGAAATCATAAATTCTTTCACACTATTCTCAAAATCATAGGGCATATTATTAAAATTACCATAATAATTATTGTAGGAATTTCCATAATTAATAGAGGAATTACTAGGGAATGGTCTAGCATTAAAGTTTCCTCTATAAGCATTGTTTCCAAAACCATTCCTACAAACAAAATTCACATCCATAGATTCATTATTACTCTCAATCAAAGTAGACAAAGGCATATCATTGGGATCAAGAGGAGTATTTGTAGTAGCAAACAACTTCATAAGTTCATCCATCTTTCCACTCAAAACATTGATTTCTTCTATAGCATGCACTTTTTTACTAGAAGATCTTTCGGTGTGCCATTGAGAATAATTAGCCATAATATTATCAAGAAGTTTTGTAGCATCCCCTAACTTGATTTCCATAAACGTGCTTCCCGCGGTTGAATCTAAGAGATTTCTAGAAGAAAAGTTCAAACCGGCATAAATTTTTTGTATGATCATCCATAAATTCAAACCATGAGTAGGGCAATTGCGAATCATCAATTTCATTCTTTCCCAAGATTGGGCAACATGCTCATGATCAAGTTGCTTAAAATTCATAATATCATTCCTAAGAGTGATAATCTTAGTGGGAGGAAAATACTTAGAGATAAAAGCATCTTTGCACTTGTTCCAAGAATCAATACTATTTTTAGGCAAAGACGAAAACCAAACTTTAGCATGATCTCTAAGTGAAAACAGAAATAACTTTAATTTAACAATATTGTTATCTGTATCTTTCTTCTTTTGCATATCACACAAATCAACAAAATTGTTTAGATGAGTAGCAGCATCTTCACTAGGAAGGCCGGCGAATTGATCTTTCATAACAAGATTAAACAAAGCAGTATTGATTTCACAAGACTCAACATCATTAAGAGGAGCAATTGGAGTACTAAGGAAATCATTATTATTGGTATTTGAGAAATCACACAATTTGGTATTATCTTGCGCCATGGCAACAAGTAATCCAACACATAAGCAATAAGAAAAAGGCAAGCGAAAGAGAGAGGAGAAGAAGATTGAGAAAGAGAGGGCAAATAAAACGGCAAGGGTGAAGTGGGGGAGAGGAAAACGAGAGGCAAATGGAAAATAATGTAAATGCAAGGGAGATGAGTTTGTGATGGGTACTTGGTATGTCTTGACTTGAGTGAAGACCTCCCCGACAACGGCGCCAGAAATCCTTCTTGCTACGTCTTGAGCTTGCGTTGGTTTTCCTTGAAGAGGAAAAGGGTGATGCAGCAAAGTAGTGTAAGTATTTCCCTTAGTTTTTGAGAACCAAGGTATCAATCCAGTAGGAGGCTTCTCAACAAGTCCCACGAACCTACACAAACAAACAAAGAACTCGCAACCAACGCGATAAAGGGGTTGTCAATCCCTTCACGACCACTTGCGAAAGTGAGACCTGATAGAGATAAAATGATAAGATAAATATATTTTTGGTATTTTATAATATAGATGCAGATAGTAAAGATGCAAATAAAAGTAGATTGGAAACAAATATGATGAGAGAGAGACCCGGGGGGCATAGGTTTCACTAGAGGCTTCTCTCGAGATAGCATAAATATTACGGTGGGTGAACAAATTACTGTCGAGCAATTGATAGAAAAGCGAACAATTATGAGATTATCTAGGCATGATCATGTATATAGGCATCACATCCGCAACAAGTAGACCGACTCCTGCCTGCATCTACTACTATTACTCCACAAGTCGACCGCTATCCAGCATGCATCTAGAGTATTAAGTTCACAAAGAACAGAGCAACGCATTAAGCAAGATGACATGATGTAGAGGGATAAACTCAAGCAATATGATATAAACCCCATCTTTTTATCCTCGATGGCAACAATACAATAGGTGTCTTGCAACCCTTTTTGTCATTGGGTAAGAACAACGCAAGATTGAACCCAAAGCTAAGCACTTCTCCCATGGCAAGAAAGATCAATCTAGTAGGCCAAACCAAACTGATAATTCGAAGAGACTTACAAAGATAACTCAATCATACATAAAAGAATTCAGAGAAGATTCAAATATTATTCATAGATAAACTTGATCATAAACCCACAATTCACTGGATCTCGACAAACACACCGCAAAAAGGGATTACATCAAATAGATCTCCACAAGAGAGGGGGAGAACATTGTATTGAGATCCAAAGTGAGAGAAGAAGCCATCTAGCTAATAACTATGGACCCGTAGGTCTGTGGTAAACTACTCACAACTCATCGGAGAGGCTATGGTGTTGATGTAGAGGCCCTCATGGTCGATTCCCCCTCCGGCAGAGTGCCGGCGAAGGCTCCAAGATGGGATCTTGCGGATACAGAAGGTTACGGTGGTGGAAATTGTGTTTCGTCTGCTCCCTGGATCTTTTCGGGGTACATAGGCTTATATCACTACAAAAAAATACACTTCCATGATGATACGTGTTTGTCACAGTAGGTCGCATTTTCTATCATGCATGTACATTGATGAAAAATTTATGATAGAATCAAGATAGCCATACCTATGCTGTCGTAGAAGTGTTCCATCATCACGGAAGTGTCCACTTCCATGACGATAAATCGCGCGTCACAGAAGTGCTTCCGTCAAGGGTGACCGACACGTGGCATCCACCGTAATGGAACGCCATTAAGCTATTGGGTCAGGTTTTTGATCCGATAACCCGTTAACATCCCCAACCAATGGGGATTTTGCATGTGTAAAATCATCATTGGCTGGAGGAAACACGTGTCGGCTCACCGCTGAGACAGATGTCATCCGCTCATTGGACCGAAGGCACCTATGATACGGCGGCACGTGGCATGGCCCAACAGAGGCCCAGTCCTGTGAAAAGGCCGGCCCTTTTGACTTGGTCAGAAGGTGGCGGGCCGGCCCACGGAAAGCCTGTTAACGGCCGTTTCGCATATAGCCCATTTACAGCCCGCTGACCCAAGGCCTGTTACGCCCTATCCGAATTAGGCCCAGTAGCGTCATCTAGGCCGTCCAATATGATTCCAGCCCGTTCTAACTTCCGGCCCATGTGTGGCCAATGACTTCTTTCGGCCCATATGAGGCCCTTTGTAACTCTTGGCCCATTCACGGCCCGTGGTGAAACTGGCCCGTAATGAACAGTGTATCACGTTATACCCATTAACGACCCGTTATTCCATTGGGTCGTTTCCATCCCAAGTTGTCTTTCGGCCTTCTCAGGGCCCATTAATTCTTGGACTCATTTGCAACATTCGGTTACATACGACCCGTTACTGTCATTTTCTGCTTGTGGGCCAAATTCAGCCCATCGTTATAGTCGGCCCGTTTGCGGACAGTTAATACATTGTGCCATTTTCATGTAAAAAAACCAGTTGGGCTGTTTTCATAGAGTTATCAAATACGACCTATTAACGGCCCGTTATGGTCCACGAATGGTACGGCCCATGATTGGCGAAATGATGATACGCCCCGTAGAAGGCCCATGGATCCTACGGCCCGTATGAGGCCCATGGATAGTATGGCCCGTAGAAGGCCCATGGATTGTACGGCCCATAGAAGGCCCATGGACCCTGTGGCCCGCAGAAGGCCCATGGACCCTGTGGCCCGCAGAAGGCCCATGGACCCTACGGCCCGTAGAAGGCCCATGGACCCTAAGGCCCGTATAGAAGGCCGATGGATCCTATGGCCGGAAGAAGGCCCATGGATCATACAGCCTTCATGAGGCCCATGGTTACAACAGTCCGTGTGTTGCCATGATTATTTTGGCCTAGTTACCAAAAATAGGCTATTGTGACTACAGTAGTAGAAAAGGGTCAAATGTGAGACACATTAGTCCCGGTTTGTAACAGAACCGGCACTAATGTGTCCATTAGTGCCGGTTCCAACGGCTAGGCGGGAGGAGCTCTTTAGTACTGGTTCGTGGTGAACCTTTAGCACTGGTTCGTGCCACGAACCGGTACTAAAGAAAGTGGTGGCAGGATGTTGTCAGAGTGGGGCCCTTCCAGCACCTTTAGTACCGGTTCGTGGCACGAACCGGTACTAAAGGTCGTCCTATATAAATCCTTCGTCCACCCGCACTCTATTCTTCCCCCTTTCCCCTCTCCCTCTCCTCTGTTCTTCCCTTCTTCCTCTCGAGTTCATCACAAAATTTGCCCCAAATTTGTCATGATTTGCAGGCCCCCATCCATTCAAATGATCACCAAGGTTAGCAACTTTGTCCTTTCATCTCTCATTGCTAGATTAGCTCTTGCATTGGTTTATATAGTGATTAATTGTGGGTTTTAGTAATTTGGGAGGAATTATATGTGGTAGTATTTGATTTATATGCAATTTGAGATCAAAATAACACTTAGTTTGCATATGTAGGTGTGTTTTACTTAGTGCCTTCTAAATCTCCGTCGTAACCACCGTCGATCGCCCGCACCGTCCCGTCGCCGGCACCACCTTGTGGTGAGCCTCTTGTTCATGAAATTTTATATAAAAAATTGATGTTTGTGTGATTTGGATATATAGTTACTCGTATAATTATCTTACCCGTATGTTGTTTGTTATACATAGTGCCATGGTTTTGATATCCGCCCCGTCAGCCCTCATCCTTGTTATGATTCGGATGTGGTATATTCTCTTTTAAAACTATTTGTTGCATTTCGTGTTTATGACAAATTGTGCCCATCAAGTTGACATAGATATTTTTATCTAGGAGGTATGTGAACCGGAAATTCCAACCGACCCTATTGTCGAGAGGTTAAATTTAGTTGAAAGAGAAAACAAGTACTTGAAAGAAAAATTGAAAAGAATTGAGGGGGAGAAGATGGAATTGGAGTTGCATGTTGCCGATGTCGTCGATGATCACAAGATCAAGATGGAGAAAATGCGCTTGAAGATTAGAAAGATTAGAAAATATGCCATCGATAGTGAGGCTTGGTATCATTATGCTGTTGGATCAATTGTTACCTTAGTTGCGATCTTGATCGCATTTGTTGTTGCATTTAAATGCTTTAGCTAGAGAGTTATTTGTTTGTTGCATTTAAGTATTGTATGAACTTTATGTATGAACTTGTATTAATTTGGTCTATTCGGTGTTTAGTAATGAAGATGAGCCGGCAATGGATGTATGATGACCGATGCTCTCCCCAGTTTGTTGAGGGCGTGCATACTTTTCTGCTTGCGGCTGAGGCAAACAAGCGGGTGGATGGTTTTATGCCTTGTCCATGTGCTGGCTGTAAGAATGGTCGCAATTACTCTATGTCAAGAACCATTCACGTCCACCTGTTTGAGTCCAGTTTCATGCCCCACTATAATGTTTGGACCAAGCACGGAGAAAGAGGGGTTATGATGGACGACAATGAAGAAGAAGAGGACGACGACAGCTATCCTGGCCATGGGTTCCCTGAATACGATGATACGACAATGGGGGAAGAAGCTGAGCCGGTAATGCGGGAAGAAGCTGAGCCGGCAATGCGGGAAGAAGCTGAAGAAGAGGCATCAGATGAGCCCGTTGATGATCTAGGTCGGGCCATTGCCGATGCAAAGAGAAGCTGCGCAAGTGATTTGGAGAAGAAGAAGTTGCAACGCATGTTAGAGGATCACAAAAAATTGTTGTACCCGAATTGCGTAGGTGACAAGAAAAAGCTGGGCACCACACTGGAATTGCTGCAATGGAAGGCAGAGAATGGTGTATCTGACAAGGGATTTGGAAAGTTGCTGGTAATGATAAAGGATATGCTTCCAAAGGACAACGAATTGCCCGAGAGTATGTACGAAACAAAGAAGGCTGTCTGCCCTCTAGGGTTAGAGGTGCAGAAGATACATGCATGCCCTAATGATTGCATCCTCTACCACGGTGAGTACGAGGATTTGAAAGCTTGCCCGGTATGTGGTGCGTTGCGCTATAAGATCAGCCGCGATGACCCTGGTGATGTCGAGGGCGAGCGCCCCAAGAAGAAGATTCCTGCCAAGGTGATGTGGTATTCTCCAATAATACCACGGTTGAAATGTTTGTTCCAAAACAAAGAGCATGCCAAGGCGATGCGATGGCACAGAGAAGACCGTAAGAAAGACGGAAAGTTGAGAGTACCCGCTGACGGGTCGCAGTGGAGAAAAATCGAAAGAAAGTACGGGAAGGAGTTTGCAGATGACGCAAGGAGCGTATGGTTTGGTCTAAGCGCAGATGGCATTAATCCTTTTGGGGAGCAGAGCAGCAACCATAGCACCTAGCCTGTGACTCTATGTTTGTATAACCTTCCTCCTTGGTTGTGCATGAAGCGGAAGTTCATTATGATGCCAGTGCTCATCCAAGGCCCTAAGCAACCCGGCAACGACATTGATGTGTACCTAATGCCATTAGTTGAAGAACTCTTACAACTGTGGAATGGAACAGGTGTACGTGCGTGGGATGAGCACATGGGGGAAGAATTTGACCTAAAGGCATTGCTGTTCGTGACCATCAATGATTGGCTAACCTTTCAGGACAGACAAACAAGGGATACAGCGGATGCACGCACTGTTTGGATGATACCGACAGTATATATTTGAATAGTTGTAAGAAGAATGTGTACTTGGGACATCGTCGATTTCTTCCGAGCAGGCATCCCGTAAGAAAGAAAGGCAAGCATTTCAAAGGTAAGGCGGATCACCGGACGAAGCCTCGCCACCGTACTGGTGCTGATGTACATGATATGGTTAAGGATTTGAAGGTGATATTTGGAAAGGATCCTGGCGGACAACCTGTTTCGAAGGACGCTGACGGACGCACACCCATGTGGAAGAAGAAATCTATATTTTGGGACCTGCCATATTGGAAAGACCTAGAGGTCCGCTCTGCAATCGACGTGATGCACGTGACGAAGAATCTTTGCGTGACCCTGCTTGGCTTCTTGGGCGTGTATGGGAAGACAAAAGATACACCTGAGGCATGGGAGGACCAGCAACGTATGCATGGAGAAGACGACAAACATCAGGGTCATGCAAGCTACGCTCTTACCAAAGAAGAGAAGGAAATCTTCTTTGAATGCCTGCTCAGTATTAAGGTACCGCTGGCTTCTCGTCGAATATAAAGGGAATAATAAACATGGCAGAGAAAAAGTTCCAGAACCTAAAGTCTCATGACTGCCACGTGATTATGACGCAACTGCTTCCGGTTGCATTGAGGGGGCTTCTACCGGAAAACCTTCGATTAGCCATTGTGAAGCTATGTGCATTTCTCAATGCAATCTCTCAGAAGGTAATCGATCCAGAAATCATACCAAGGTTACAGAATGATTTCGTGCAATGTCTTGTCAGTTTCGAGTTGGTGTTCCCACCATCCGTCTTCAACATCATGACACACGTCCTAGTTCACCTATGCGAAGAGATTAACGTTTTGGGTCCTGTATTTCTACACAATATGTTCCCCTTTGAGAGGTTCATGGGAATCTTAAAGAAATATGTTCATGACCGTGCTAGGCCAGAAGGAAGCATCTCCAAGGGCCATCAAAATGAGGAGGTCATTGAGTTTTGTATTGACTTTATTCCTGACCTTAAGCCGATTGGTGTTCCCGAATCGCGGCATAAGGGCAGACTAGATGGAAAAGGCACGCTAGGAGGGGAACAAATATTATGTATGGATGGACATTCTTTCACTGAAGCACACTACACGGTTCTACAGAATTCCGGACTGGTGGCTCCGTATATGGATGAACACAAGAATTTGCTACACTCCAAACACCCGGAACGGTCTGATGACTGGATTACATGTGAACAAACCAGGAGTTTCACCAGCTGGTTGCAGACACGTACCATGCATGACACCTCTATTGAAGATGACCTGTACTTGCTGTCCCAGTTACCATCTTCGAATATAATGACTTTCAAAGGGTACAAGATAAATGGTAATACATTTTACACGATCGCCCAAGATAAGAAGAGCACCAACCAAAACAGTGGTGTCCGCTTTGATGTAGAAACCAAGACGGGAAAGGAAACATATTATGGTTATATACAGGACATATGGGAACTTGACTATCGACGTGGTTTAAAGGTCCCTTTGTTTCGGTGCAAATGGGTCAATATGACATGAGGCGGGGTAACGGAAGACCCGCAGTACGGAATGACAATAGTGGATCTCAACAATCTTGCGTATGCAGACAAACCATTCGTCCTAGCCAATGATGTGGCACAGGTTTTCTATGTGAAGGACATGTCTACCAAGCCAAGAAAAAGAAAAGATAAGAAAGCGAATGCATCGTACGATGAGCCAAAGCGGCACATAGTTCTTTCTGGGAAGATAAACATCGTGGGTGTGGATGACAAGACAGACAAGTCAGAAGATTATGAAAATTTTGATGAAATTGCTCCATTCACAGTGAATATTGACCCGAGCATCCCGTTAAATGATGAAGATTTTCCATGGTTACGGCGCAAAGGGACACACGCGAAGAAAAAGTTTCACACCCAAAGATCTGGGATGTGATTGGCTTCACTATCATCACTTTCTTCTGTGTTTCACACCCAGAGGGGAATCTCTGTAATAGTTAGGGGTAGTTATGTGTTTTGGCATTTGAAATGCGAAGAAATTTTATGTACAAACAAATTCTTTCTCGCCTTTACTGATTTTTAAAGTTAAGTTATTCACAAACTAGTGATTCACACTAATTTCAAATAATTCAAAATTTAAACTATTCAAATTTGAAAACTACGGGCACTAACAGAAAGTTTGTAATTTTTTGTACCTAAAGCAAAAATATTCACAAGGAAACTCTAAATACTCAAAAAAACAACACAAAAATAAATAAAGCAAAAAAATAATAATAGAAAAAGCCCGCCTACTAGGCCAGAGCGGCCTGCATACGACTAGAAACCCAACCTGTTGTTGGGCCAGGATGCAGGCCCGCAAAGGCCAAGTGGGCCCACAGGGCAGCAAAGAACACGTAGGCCCAGTAGGCCTGCTTTGGAGAGGAGCTCGAGAGAGCGACCGCACGAGAGTTTATAAACCAGTGCGGTCGCCCCTCGGCTAGCGAGGTGGGACTAAACTTGCCACACCGCACCTGCGCCAGCACACCCCCTTTAGTACCGGGTCGTGGCACAAACCGGTACTAAAGAGGGGCCTTTAGTACCGGTTTGTGCCACCACCCGGTACTAAAGGGGGTCGCTTCCCGCCGCTTGGGCTGGCCAAAACTGGCCTTTAGTACCGGTTGGTGGCACAAACCGGTACTAAAGGCCCCTCCTATATAAAGAACACTTACGAAAATTTGAGTTTCTCATCTGGCTTCTT
>NC_057795.1:48363585-48388266 GCF_018294505.1 Triticum aestivum
AAAAAGTTAGAATTGTTAGAAATTTTTCTGTTTTTTAGTTATAGAAATAGTTATAAAAATGTTAGTTATATATATAGAAATGTTATAATTTTTTTCTGTTTTTTAGTTATAGAAATATTAGAAATGTTATAGAAATGTTAGTTATATATAGCATTGTTAGAAATGTTATAGAAATGTTAGTTATATAGAAATGTTAGAAATTTTAGTTATCAAAATCCAATCATTAAAAAATGTTACTTTTTGCGGGCATATAGCTAGTATTTGTTCTCGACGATGCCCGACCCACATCCTCGCCGTCGACACGTCCGCGACGACGTCCGGCTGACCCATGTCGGGGACTGGGCTCCACCGGGCTGGCACTGGGAGGTGCTACCTGGAGGGGCACACCGCTTGATGAGGAACCCGGCCCCGGGTCCTGTCGTCGACCCTGATCTCGTTTGGTGGCGTTCGCGTGGGCCAGTTTCGGCGTGAAGGGAGCCGGCCCAGCCGGAGGTGGTACGTCGCCGTGTCAGGGAGGAGGACGAGCACGTCCATCGCTACACGGTTGCGTTAGAGGGCGGTAGGTTCTCCAATACCTGGCAGTTTCTTCGGGGATCTCACTTCCTCTATGATCCTGTGAGGGTTCCTTCTCTTTGGGTGTCCACCGCCCGCCCCGCAGGAACCGCGAGTGTGCTAGATTCTTCTGTAGTATTCGATCTTTATTAGCTACCTAGCCAATGATGTATTCGATATTATATCTATTATTCGAGAAGATGTATTCGAGATTATATCTATTATCCGAGACGATGTATTCGAGATTATATCTATTATTCGAGACGATGTTTTCGAGATTATATCTATTATTCGAGACGATGTATTCGAGATTATATCTATTATTCGAGACAATGTAATTTGAATACTAAATTGTTTTATATTTCTTTTGGATTAGTTAAATAAAAGCTATGGCGGACAATACCGGCAGAGAGGGAGAACAGGCCATGTTCGATATGATACGCCATCCTCATGGGCCAGGTGATGAACAGAATGAAGAAGATTATGACGGCTCCGAATTTCTAAACAACACCGGAGAGGTTGATATGATATTCGATCGCGACGACCGAATTGATGAAGTCATGAACTATGATTATGATGATGACGAAGAAAATGTTGATCTTGAAACAACAAAGACCGGTGAGGTATATATATTTATATAAGCAGGCATCTGGTGATCATCACATGTTTTAAATGACTTGAAGATATATTAACGAATCGATCTTTGTTCTTTCAGCCATCCGGATCGAGCAAATCTTCAGGCAAAAGGACGAAACGAGGCCCGAACAAAAAGTTGAAGGAGGGCGTAAAGTACAATATCGAGGCAATCAGACCTAATGGCGAACCATTAGCGCCTAAGAGGATTGCGGACAAGTTCGTTCGTCGGTGCGGAGTTGTTGTGAAGGACCAACTCCCGATCTCCCTTCAAGAATGGAGAGAGCCAGCAAAAGACAAAAGACAAAAAGACAGAAAGGACGCTGCTCCACGTCCAGATGTTAGTTTTGTCGACAAAAGACAAAAAGATCTGCTTTGGGATACTCTCATGGAACATTTCACCCTACCAGATCATTTCACAGAAGCAGATGTGCAGAAAGTCAAGGACGCTGCTCTTAGGAAGATGGCGGTTGCATTCAAGAACCATAGGAATCGTGAATGGGACAGGTACGTCAAGGGAGGAAGGAAGACTCCAGTATTCGAGGGAACACTAGAGAACCAACGTGCTCATTGGGACGATTTCGTGAAATTCAAGGATTCGGAATTAGCTAAGGAACGGTCGAGAATAAACAAGAAGAATGCCGAAAAAAGGATAAGTTCCATAAGCTGGGGCCAGGTGGCCATGCGGTGGCAATGCCTAAGTGGGATAAGTCTGAGAAAGAGATGGAGGATGCAGGTGTCACTCCGGTTACTAAGAGCTGGCCCCCCAGGTGCAGGACTTGGTTATATGCGCATGGGGGGGAGTTGGACCCGAAGACAGGCAATGTTTCGACGAGGGCAAGTCTGAAGGGAGCCGATGATGCGATACTTGTTGCAATAGAAGAGGCATGATCGGGGGTGTTCCAGCCCAACAGAGAGAACGACGAGCTTACGCGTGCCCTGGGAAATCCTGAACACCCGGGAAGAACACGAGGCAAGGGCGCTATTCCGTGGTATGAGGGGTTTTCAGACTGGAACACCAACTACAGAACCCGTGCGAGAAAGAAGATTGCGGAGGAGAAGAAGAGGAAGATGGAGGAGGAGCAGAGGAAGCGGGACTATGAACGCCTTCAAGGCCTAGAAGCAAGTCAAGCGGAATTGGCAGTCAAATTCCAGCGGCAGCAGGAGCAGATCGACTCAC
Organism: Triticum aestivum; assembly: GCF_018294505.1. Classification (NCBI taxonomy): domain Eukaryota; kingdom Viridiplantae; phylum Streptophyta; class Magnoliopsida; order Poales; family Poaceae; genus Triticum; species Triticum aestivum. The sequence continues at coordinate 48,365,951 of NC_057795.1, forward strand.
TTACCCAGCAAAGGGGGTCTCAGCAGCTACAGCAGCTAGCGAATGATCCAACATTGGATAGCACCGCCCCATCCATGCCGAGAAGCAGCGTGGGTTCCGCCCCGGACGATGCAATGCTGGATAGATACCCCGTGGATGACATCACGAAGAACACTAACTGCGAGCTACACGTCAAAATGAAGAACATATCCATGAAGGTGGCAGACGCCGTTGCTTTTACAAATCCCCCCGAGGCAACCTTCCATTGCAACCCGATTCCAGCGGGCTATGCTCGTGTCTTGGTTGATGAGGTGGTGGACCCATATTCGGAGCTACAGCTTGACATTCCTGGAGGTAACGACGAGCACTTTCTCGGAGAGGCCAACCATTGTATCATCCTGTGGAAAAAGGATTGCATCATCTTTCGAAGGCCACCGACACCGCGTCAGCCGACTCCTCGTCAGAGTCTGCCACCGAGTCAGCAGACTCCCGCTCCTGCAAGTCCACCAAGTCCGGCAAAGTGTCAGGCCACTCCTCCTCCAAGTCCGGCAAAGTTTCAGGCCACTCCTCCTCCAAGTCCGGCACAACCTCAGGCCACTCCTCCTCCAAGTCCGGCACAGCTTCAGGCCACTCCTCCTCGTCCAACTCAGCCCCGTCAGCCGTCTCCGCCGCCTCAGCAATCGCAGAAGAGACACCCCGCAGCTATGGTGCGTAGCGGTACGAGTCGAGGTAGTACAAGAAGTACATGCAAAGGCAAGCGATATAAATATGGTCCAAGCCTCACGCCTCTTCCGCAGAGGCCTTATGACAAGTCCGAGGAGGAAAACGCAGCCATATCGAAGGCCGAGGTGGAAGCCCATTTTGCACCTAAACCGCCACCGCCGCCAAGGGAGAAAGTGCCTGAGGAAACGATTGACCACTTCATTCGTATGGCTCAACCACCAGCTCCCAAGCCTGTTGACACAGACTATGAGCGCCACATCAGGAAGTTAAATCGAGCACGTCTACGTAAGGAGGCGAGCTCGGGATCGAGCAAACAATAAGCAGCTGTCAATAAATGCGGGAAAACCATTCCCCAGCTGGGAGAACAGGCGGCGCAATCGATCCCCTCGCTTGTTGTGCCAACAACACGTGACAGTACGCGCGCCCAATATTATTGTGGGCAAACAGTTTACGTTCCCGAGGTGGGCAATGTGGTAATAACCAAGGACCATATAATGTAGGCTGAAGTTCTCAACATCACTGTTGGACAACTCCTCGAGATCGAGCCCATGCCTGTGCTTACAGAGGATGAAATACAACGGAAATATGTCCGGGGCCAACCTTTAGTCGAGCCAGACAAGGTCAAGAACCTCCCAACGAGAATGTATGAATTGCATCAATGGTACATGAACATTACCAAGATTTCCGATCGATTGTCCCTCATGGTGAATGTCAAGGAGGAGCATTACTTCCATGAGAAAGCTCTGTCCGTTGAGTATTCTGAACTGTTTCAGTTATACAATCAAGACGCACTCGACAAATCTATCGTCAGTTTCTATTGTCTGTAAGTGATTTCTTTCTGTAATTTAAGTCTCAAGCTAGCTGTAGTGATCCTTTTGATCAATCATTACGTATAATTATCCTCACTATATTCTTTTCTGTGGTATTATGCAGGATGAAGATGTATGAAATGAGAAAAGATGGACGCTTTGGCATTGGGTTCATTGACCCAAACACCGTTAATGAATACACATGGCTAATAAATCCACATCATGAAAAGGCCGTAGAGGACAACATGCTAGAGTTCTTGAAGCGCCTCAAATACAATGAAGATATACTACTTCCTTACAACTTCCAGTGAGTCACACTGTCTTGTACTACAAATTCTCTATTTTTGCCTACTAGCTAGCTATATGTTTTTGCTTACATATGCCCGCTTAATTAAGACATGCAAACGTGTGTGCATGCAGATTTCACTGGATCTTGTGTATCATTAAAGTTGATGCCGGAACAGTTGAAATAGTGGACTCACTACTCAAAGAAAATACTGACTATAACATCTTGTTTGGGATAGTCAACAGGTAATTTCAATCATTATTAACTATATATCTCGGCCTATTTAGTTCGTCATTTCATGATATGAACTATTTAATAAACCCTTTATTCATTTTCTTTGTCGGCGGGCAGGTCTTGGGCAAGGTTCATCAGCGTCACGGAAGGCGAATGGAAAAAAAAAGCTTAAATGGTTTCGACCCAAGGTAGGTAATTAAGTAGTACTAGCTAGCTAGCTAGTTGCCATCTCTTTAATTATCATGCTTGATTAATTATTATCTGATCAAATTCCATTCTCGTAAAGGCCCTGAAGCAGGCGCAGGGGACTGATCTGTGTGTATTCTGCGTTTGCGAGAACATTCGCATGATGGCATCCGAAAGGAGCAGATCTCAAAGACAGGAATGGGTACGCTTGTCAGAACACTATTCACAATTTTTACACCATTATCGATATCTAGTCACACAACTAATACACATGCATATTGATCTCCTTCTTAACAGTTCAGAGAGGTGCGGGAGAAGCTCCTAGAAACGGAGCGCGTAGAAGCACTTCAAGAGGAAATAGCGGGATTTTTGCTCGACCAGGTCATAAATCCGAAGGGAGAATACTATTACCTGCTACCGCCCCCATCAAAACCACTTCCAATTGTCATCGTGCTCCGAAGGCACCAATTAGGCTAATGCCACTGGCTCCGAAGGCAACATGCATATGTAGGAGAAATTGTATATAGCTATACATGTGTGTATGTGTGAATTAATTAATATGGTGGTTTGTGAGACATTGATGATATATATATATGCATGATTGGTTCTACTAGAAATTCTATATATATATATATGCATAACGTGTACAATGTGTAGTATCGTAAAATACCAGCAAACGAAAAAGAATTAAAATGGAAACACAAAATTAAATGAAAAAGAAATCATAAAACTAAAAAAAAAACCTTATAGTACCGGTTGGTCTTACCAGCCGGTACTAAAGGGCTCCAGGCCCCCGGAGCTGGCTTGTGCCACGTGGTTGCCCTTTAGCACCGGTTCGTGCTGAACCGGTACTACGGGGGGGGGGGGCTTTAGTGCCCACACTTTAGTGCCGGTTATGGAACCGGCACTAAAGGGCCTTACGAACCGATGCTATTGCCCGGCTCTGCACTAATGCTACAAGCAAACAACAAAACAAGACAATAAGGAAATAAATAAGCAAGCAATTAACACTAGCCTATTACCGCTATTACACATATTACATCCACTAGGCATCAAAGTTCGCCACCAGTGCAAATATAGGGAACAAAGCAGCACATTACATACACTGGCCGTCAAAATTAGCCACTAGTGCAAATAAACGCGGCAGCAAAACAAGAGCATAACTGAAACAACTTCAGAAGAGCTCAAGAAACGTTATCCTGGGTATCCACCATGCTGGCAATAAGCTTAGCAAGCTGATTAGCTTTGTCCTATTTGGCGCTAAAATCCTCCAACGCTTGCTGTTGCACCAAAAAGTATGCATCTGAATGCTCTAGGGACTTCCGCAGTCCTTCCGCTTCTTGTCGCAACACAGCTGATCGATGTCTTTCAGCTTGTAGTTGAGACTCAAGAAACTGAACTGATTCAGACAGTGAGTTTGAATAGCTTGTGCAAGCGGTAGTGGCCAGTAACTCAAACACTAAACCAAGACAGGAATTTGGGGTTGTCTCGCTGTCTTCAAGATAGTCTTCCTTAGCTGTTTTATCAGCTTTGTTGGAGACCAACAAGGATGTGTCACTATCCTGAACCTTATCTGCATTACTTCCTTTACCATTGCTTAATAATGCACTCTTCCCCAATATTCTGTCAGCATTCTAAAAGAAGAAACAAGCAGACACATAAAAAGTTTAACATGTACTAGTATATGAAACTCATTTTGGTGAACTAGTTCAGTAGTAAGGTGGACATGATTAAACTACCAAGTCTTCTATCGCCAAGTACTAGTACATAATAAAAGCATCAAACAAACATATATCTATGTCCTATGGTCACTGCATTGTCTTGCGAAATCAAAATAGAGACATGGTTCAAATCATATAAGTTCAAGACAAAGCAGCAGTGAAAGAATACAAAGCGTGGGAAACTACATGGCACAACAAGATTTCAGATGGGTACCACGGGTCTACTTGTACAACAACACTATTGGCTCTGTTGTGATGCTAGTAATGTGCATGATATGAAAGTCAACTGTATACACAATTGAAATTGAAATCAACAGAGCTATTGATAAGAGCAAACCTTTTAAAGAAACATGTGTGAACATACCTGCTGTGCCATTGGAGTTTCGATTGGATCCTTCAATTTAAAAATAAGTTTCTATGAGTAAATACAATGATACAAGAGCAAAGCAATCATAGTTAAAAAAGGCGCGCCTAAGCGATCGCTTAAGCGCACCTAGGCTCTAGGCGTTGGCAAAACGCATTGCGCGTAACTATGCATAATCTGTGCATAACTGCGCATAAGCATGCACTTTGGTCAGTAAAGCACAAGGCGGTGGCAAAACGCACAATTAACGCCAACGCTTTTTTGAAATATGATAGCAATGGAATCTTAAATTTGAACAGTTGTTCTTCAGGTTTAGGCACTTGTTCTACATGAACAGAGTATAGTAAGATGCAAGAATGTAATACTTAAAAATAGAAGATGAGCTCATAGACCTTACCACATTCTTGGTTCGGGACCAGTACTGAACAAGGCGTTCCCAGTCATCGTCCAGTAAATGTGTCTCAGGAGAACGCAAAGGAATTTGATGAGTTTCTTTGCCGGTGAAGTACGGTTTCTTCAGGTAATTCCGATACTGCCACCAAGCATTCTTGAAGATAGCATAGGTATTAGCACAGGTTACCTCATCCTGAGTTTCCAAATCGGTCCTTCTCTATAGAGAAAAATGGGAAAATTTGCTGTATTATAACCATCATGGAGGTAGGATGTATGGGACGAAGCAAAGTAATTGCCATGAATAACATTACTTACACATAACTCCTGGACAAACACCTGCAACTGGTGTTTTCCTTCATCTTCAGTATAGTATTTCCAAGATGGGAAGATACGCACATACGATTTAACAATATTAAATGCGATAGATGCTAAACTATGACTAGCTGGTTGTGCTTCCTCCACAGGAATAGGCGTACTAACTGGTGGAGTTGGGGTTCACCGTGATACTACTAGCCCTTTGGGCACTGGAGCTGCCTTACTAACTGCTCTTGTTTGGGAGCTCTGTGGTGGAGATGGTGCTATGTCAACAGGAACTGTGTTTCTATCGGCTGGGGTTGGGGTTAGATTGGGTGAAGCTGGTTCTCTGTCCATTGCAGTAGGGGTACAATCTGTGAGAGTTTGGGTTATGTGTGGTAGGGTTGGTTCTTGTGCATGTACAACCGGGGTGCTATCTCCACCAAGAGGTAGCACTGTTTTATTTGAAGACCGTGTTTTTAGTCCGCTAGATACTGGCATCACCCGCTCCAATTCAAATGGCTGATAAACAGGAAACATAATTGAATGTACATACATTGTATGAGAGACAAATGCAATAGATAGTGTGGAAAAAAGAGGGCATGAAATAATTGACATGTATATTGTTTAACTAAAACGGATAGCATGACATAATTTCACATATATGATGTCTATCTAAACTGGATAGCATAGCATAACATAATTCAAAGATATGATGAATAACTAAACAGGATCGCATGACATAATTCAACTACATGTTATCTAAGTAATCAGGATCACATCATTTAATTCACACATGTGATTTATATGCTAAACAGAGGGCATTCGATATGATGTCTGTACTAAGAACATGGTGTTGAATATTGTGTATATGATGTCTAAACTATGCAATACAAGACACCGTATGCATGATATGAGCAGTATAACCGTGCCAAGTTAGAGCATACACCTCAGTGGGGAAATAGGACTGGTCATCTGTCTCCGAATCCATCTTTGAGGAGCAAACGGGACCCAACAAGAGATCTGCTTCGACAGGTAGCACTGTCTGCTCTGAAGGCCTTGTTTTCACTCCAGATTTTTCCATCTCCCACCCAAATGGCTGATTCACAGGAAGAGTAGTTTAATGTACAAACATTGTGAAGAAAAGGATGGGCAAGATATCATTCAAATATATGATACCTGGTTAAACAGGATGGCATTGCAGATTTCACATATATTATGGCTGGCTAAAAGACATGAGACTGCATAATTCCCATATATGATATAGAAACTAAATAGGTGGCATTACAGAACATGTCTAAAGTAAGCAAATGACATATATGATGTCAAAAGTAGGCACTGCAAGGCAACATATGCATGATATGACTAACATCATCATGCCAAGGTAGAGCAAACACCTTGGGGGGTAAATAGGAGTGGTCAACAGCGTCTGAATCCGCCTCGGAACAGATATCTTCCTCTAGATTACAATCTGGAGAGGGGTGGGGAGGATTTTCCATTGAACCCACCATGGAGCGATGTCTGCATGACATTGTATTGCCGCGCAAAACTCTTCTCTTTTTCTCTACATGTTCAGCATGACTGTGTACAATATCTGACATGCATACAAGAAAAATATGGTGAGATTATGTAAGGAGAACATGCAGAAATTTAGAGTGATGGTAACAACCAGTGGATCGACGTTTTTCTGTTGAACCAAAATAGCCCTAATGGATTGACGTGAATGTATAGTAATAAGTGATGCAACAAGTGTACAACCTCTTTGCCATAGCCGTGTCGACCTCAGCATCATTAGGTTGGTCGCTGAAGCAGTCGAGGCAGAGGTGGCTGTCGGAGGTGTGGAGGAAGATTTGAGGAATCTGTAGACGGCGTCCAGGGCACTGCTCTGTTGTGATGGATCGTTCTGTCGTTGGAGAAGCTCCGGTGAGCCGTAAGACGTCAAGGCTGAAGTAGCACAAGACAAACATCGTCAATCTCAAGTGGGATTCTAATAGCATCTCTAGTAGATGATGTAAAAGGGATGAAAAATTAACATCACCAAAAACCACCTGACTACAACAGATGAGGTAAAAACTGTTGACTCTGAACTTAACTGTCGAAACTGAAATTTACTGTGGAATCTGAATGCAACTGTCAAAACTGAACGCAATGGTAGCAGAGAGGCACTTGACATGTAGTTTAGGGAGGGCATGCAGTTCATCTTCAACCTGCACCCCCCTGAGCCGCCAGCCACCACCGACCGAACCGCTAGCCCCAGCGCCGCCTCGCCGCCCCGAAACAACTCGCCACCGCTGCCCCGGCCAGCCCTCTAGGCCCCCCGCCCTGAACCCTAAGATAGATAGTGGGGTACCTCTCCGGCGAGCCCCCACTGCGGGTGGTTCTTCCTTAACTCCGGCGAGCCCCCCCAACCCCTGAAAATCGACTGACCCAAAAGTCGATTCAGTCAACTGAAATGTGGCTTAATCAGAGGAGAGCAGCAGCATGAGCGAGGGGGAGAGCAGCAGCAGCAGCTGGGCGAGCGAGCGATGGAGCGGGAGCTGGAGCAGCGGCAGCAGCGTGAGCGAGCGAGCGAGAGCCGAAGCAGCAGCAGCAGATCCGGCTGGTATGGACGCTGCCGCCGAAGGGGCCTCGCATTGGGGGAGAGCCGCCGTGGAGATGTCACCTGCGGCGCCGGCTTCAAGGTAGCCGCTCCATGGGGGTGCGGTATGGAGCACCGTCGGCCACGGGAGGTCGAGTTAAGGAGAAGGTGTGATGCGATGAGTGTACAACCTCTTTGGTGGCGCCAAGTAGGCCTCAGCTTCGTCCGAGGAGTCGGTGAGGATGTTGCGGTTCCGGTGGAGCAGGTTAAGACGGCACTGTGGGGATGGAGTAGCCACGATAGACGAGCCGATCGTCGGAGCAGCTCCTTGGAGGTGGAGGACGGGGAGACTGAACCGGCGGGACGGCGAGATGGACGACAGATCCTCATCTAGGGAGGTGGACGAGGCACGTCGAGCTGTTGCGGTGGACGACGTCGTCGGGGAAGAGGCTCCGGCTGGGCAGCGGTGACATGGCGGACGGAGGAGGGTCGGTTTTCGCGGCTGGAGCGGAGAGGTTATGGCGGCCTGGGATTTCGAATGGCGAAAAGGGGGCGATGGTAGGGGGTGAAGCATGACTTTGGGACACACTTGTCCAAAATGTAAGGTGTGTTACAAAAGTACACCGCACCGATTTGAACTAGCGGCCCTTTCGACTCAGGGTTAGAAGGGGGATTTCGCGTGTCGGGATTTGGCAGCTGGAGGGAGTTTTCGCGCGCGTTGTAATTTCGGGATAGCAAGGCGCAGGTTGTGAAGGCGCCAGTTTTGAGAGCACGATATCTGAATTTTCGGGATATAACAAGATGCGGGTTGAATTTTAGAGACAAGCCTAACGTGTAGTACTATTGTACTTGTACGTACCAAATCAATTTGCACTTCCCTCAACCAAAAATAAAACGAAAAAAATAAAACTATTCACAACACACAAAGAGAGAGTCTTGCCCCGTTTTACTATACAAATGCTATTCAAAGCTATGTCCGATTAATTTTTTTGCTCGCTGTATAATGCATGTAACCTACTCATACCAACATTTTAGTGCATTCCAAATGTCTATACTACCGCTGCAATTCGAACTAAATTTGAATTTGTTTCTCTATTTCAATAAGAATCTAATATCATGATTGTTGCCAACTTCAACCATCATAGTTTCCTTGCTATCCGCCAGATATAAATCGGACGGCCTATAATGCAGGATGGCATGCACACCATCATCAACAACTCTGTTTTTTATAAGAGTAGAGATAAAATATATTAAATGTAGTATAACATGTTCATAACTACAACATGTGTATCACCGTTATATATATTCACACATGCGTCGGTTTAAAACACTATGCTAAATTCTTCAAATATCCGAATTCGCTTTTTATAATGAAGTATATATGATCTCTATTCGTCTTTTACACCCACACAACCCTCTTATCTTTGTAGCTAGCGCTAACTTTCTCTTGTGCATGCACACGCCCGCATCCCTCTGACCCTCCCTCAGCATTCTCTAGCTCCATCACGCAAATTCGTCTCTTCACTTTAGGTCGTTCACCCACGGTAAGTGTAGGCCCGCCAACTCCTTCTTTACGGCACACATCGATCAATATGCCTCTCTAGCCAGGTGGGCCTAGCACAAACACAAGTTTCCCCTCTTCTCTTGTCACTGTCCATGCCTCACTCCCACCACTCTTTTCATCGTTCTCGTACTCGCACACTCCTCCCCCGTCGATATAGTATGCCTCTCGTACCACCTCCTACATGCATCCCTCTCTTTCTATCCTTCTCCTCGTGCCTCATTTGCTTCTAACACACACATGCATGTATACCGATCGATCTCCCAACATATACCTAGATCGACTTTAACTACCCATCCATCGATCGACGTAGCTCACAATTTTTGTCTCTCCTTTCTCTAACAAAGGGTGATTGATCTTCCTATGTAGTTACGTCTGCCTACCATAGCCACATCGCCCCCCTCATCATTCGTGCATGCCTCCTGACCCGTCTCTCACACGCACGTGCACAGACAAAAAGCAGCCATCTCCTCTCTTATTGATATTGCGGGCGTGCCCTCCGTCTGTCTAGCAAGCCTATACCACCATTTGTTAGAAGCAACTCCACTACCACCCCCTCCAACACTCTAGCTCTGTCTCTCTCCCAACCTTATTCCTCTCCTGCACATATGTATGGATGTTGATCGATCTCCCTTAATACATGAGGCAGATTGATCTCCTTAATACATGAGGTAGGCCTCTCTCCTCCTCCACACATATACCAGCCATTGTACCTCTATAGTTAATTGGGCCTCCCTCTTCCCCCACCACACACCAATAGTCGAGCACTCCAGGTAGGTATCCATGCCATAGAGACAAACTGCACTTGTCCCCTCTCATGTTCTAGTAGGCCAGCCACTCTATATATTTGACGTGGGCACACACAAATTCGATGGCACTCTTTATCGATCTCGCGCGCGCGCACACACACATCATCCCTCTCTTCGATTCTATGGACACCTCAAGCCGATGATGCCTCCACTCTCTTCTCGTGGATCGCCCCCTCTATATATATGTTATATCCAGGACTCTATTTCACACACATTGCATATGTTACATTTTTTGATTGACCCCCCAAAAACTCTCAAGAACCCACACACTATATCTCTCTAGGTTTGTATCTCTCTCACACAACCCCGCGTAGGTGGTGTACGTATACAAGAAGAGAATAGGTGCACCGTGCACGTACTCACGCTTTGTGCCCAGCCACACCCGCGCGGGTACACGGTGGAGCTCATTTCTTTATGAAATGGCAGCCCACGTGCTAATTTGAACACCTGTAGCGGTTGTTTACCTAGGGAGGTCGTGTACCACGCGTGCACGAAACAAAGTTCGACTTGACGCGTTGCCGCATTATTTTTAAATAAAGTTATAGCGCTCAATGGCACGTACATAGAATATAAAACGATTTTTATGGAGAAAAAGGTAGTCCGCTCACTATATACAATGGAGCCTGCCTGCCTGGTTTGTCGCTCTTTAGAGTATCTTACACAAGGCTGTGGTGGCCTCTCTCTCTCTCACCGTTGGTCACTGATCCGTACGCATCCCGTCCGCCGGTGGAAAGGGAGGAAGTGCATCGTTTCTCCGTTTGACAGCACCGAGGCAGAAAGTCCTGATCTGCCGTACATGCCATTCTCTCTGGCCAAGCTCCGGCACGGCAGGGCGTACGCCACCTGCTCGCAGATTCCGCCCACCGCCGCTCACCTAGTTACATCCCGACGACCTCCAGGTATCCCCTCCGGCCTTGCTCCACTGCCCGTCTTCCCACATCGCTGCATGTGGATCTTCCATAGTTCTTTGCCCAAAACGTAGCTCGTCCGACGTACTTTCCATATTGAATTCTCGTCCTCACACCGTTTTAGACAAACACAACAGTGTTGTTATCTTCCCTTAGGATAAGGAATATCCTTCTTTTTTGTCGTCGCATGTGTCATCAACTGTTATTGGCCAGTAATTGTTTCCTTTCTACCTCTTTTTTGCAAACAGGGCTATACATTTCACCTCTTTGCTATTGCGACCTTTTGGTGAACTGCACAAATCACTTTTTTCTTAAGAGTGTTTTGTGCAGTTGTACTAAAATGTCACACGGGCAACGTCTCTACATTTCAGTGCAACTGCACAAAGGGAGATTGGTCTTGCTCTATCCTCCTCATCCAACTCCGAGCCTAATCTTCTCCAACTAGTTAGTCTTAAGAGAGACTGCAAAGGTGACCGGCTTCTATTTGTGTGTTTATTGTTTCATCAGCAGTCCTCTATTATCGTAATCACACTTAATATCTTTGGAACAGGGACGCTCAGCTCTATTTTAGTGGAATTACACAAAATGATCAGAATGTTGCATGCTCCAGACAGCTACTTCTTCTCCCAACATGCCTTGTTGATTTAGACAGAGCTGGGGGGACGTTTCTGCCAATGAAAGCATGGATCAATTTTAATTTAACACCTTCTCACAACTCTGTTTTCAGTCGTGATGTAATTATTAGCTCTGCTCTGCTAATAATTGACATGCATTGGCAAGGAAGTTAGTTTTTTTATTATTTCCGAAAGAGCATCGATGGCAAGACACGCGAAACAAAAGCTGAAAGCTCACACCATTGTACAATTTCATGTCGCTAGAAAATTATTCGTATAGTACGTCAATTATGTAAACAAATGATGGAAGCTTGATAGCATTGCCAGAAGCCTCTTCATCATCCGGGTCCATGTGCCATGCACAAAATTATACTCCTTCGTTCCTAAATATTTGTCTTTTTACAAATTTCAAACGGGCATATTTTAGAGTGTAGATTCACTCATTTTGCTTCGTATGTGTGCTCCCTCCGTTCCTAAATATTATATTTATCTTTCTAGAGATTTCAACAAGTGACTACATACGGAGCAAAATGAGTGAATCTATACTCTAAAATATGTCTACATACATCCATATGTGCCAGTCCATTTGAAATCTCTAAAAAGACAAATATTTGAGTAGTCACTCGTTGAAATCTCTAGAAAGACAAATATTCTGGAGTATATTTAAGAACCGAGGGGGTAGTGCACAACCGCATGGGAGACTCAGCCCGGTCGTTGCGCTGCATTAATAGTGAGTAATGAGCAGTCAAATCATAAGCCCCACCTTTCCCATTGTAAGTTGCTCTGAAGAAGCAACCATCAATACACTCTTCTTTGAATCCGCTCATACTACTCCATCCGTCACTGTTTATACAGCGCTTTAGAAAAAAGAAAAGAAAATCTGTGGCACCAAGACGACTAGCGATCAGCCTGAAAAATAGCATTGGTAGTTATAGCACGCTGTCTATTACTAGAGGGAATAATGCGTACACACATGCATGCAGTGCTTCCACCCCGGGTACACACATGCATGCACTTACTCCACTCCGTAGTACAATACAGAGTACATGGAGAGAGAAAATTGTGAACTTGATTGCGGTTTCCATGCCCTAATTAATTGAGCATTAAACCAAATGCATCTAAAGTCTCTCTAGTGGTGTAAATGCATAGAGAGAAATGCATCATAATGAAGCGCGCCCGGTAAACTATGATGGAGGGAGGAGTAGTATGAAGGTGCAAACCAAGTACGTGTATGGCCAGTCGTTCAACGCACCTCCTCTTGGCATATCACTGACATGTGGGACAGGAGTGTGAGCAAACCGATCTCAATTGACGGCAAAGAGCCAACCCGCCGTTCCTTGAGAGAGATGAGGAGAGAGAACACACAGACGGGCTCGCACGGAGGCCAAGATATATTCAAGCATGGTTGGTTGATCGATATCATTCATTACATGTTGGGCTGCCATTTTCCGCCCTTCTCCGGAATAAACGTGTACTTTATCAGAGAAAAAAATAAGAGTAGAAACGATCCACCATGCGGTTCTAGTAGTAGTACTACTCGTACTACTGCGCTTGGCTCTTCGCCTCTTCGTGAAGTTGAACAATGATGGTACTCCGCATGTTGGGTACTACAGTGTATGCCTCTGACAATCTGACACCGAATGGACTGATGCATGTCCATCGAGGGTAGGTTGCATTAGTCAAAAGGCGTAAGCGAGCTTCACCTTGTCCTGCAAGCTCTCCTCGTTCTGCGAGTTGACGGGACACACCAAAAAGTAGTGCTAGTCCATACTCCCTCCTTTCCAGTTAATATGGCTTAATATTTTTTGCATGTAAATGAGAGAGCTTTATTCATATACAAGCATTCTTAGGACGATCAGCCAAGACACTGGTCGTTGGACTTCACAATACGCTCATTGCGCTCAATATATATATTTTCCGGTGTTTATACGGTCACTAGCTCACCCTGACTGAGTATGTGTGTGCATGCACATGTAGCTTGAGCACTTGAGCGTGACCGTGTGTGTTCCATCGTGTGCTCGGACATGCATGCATTAGGGCGTCGCGCGCGTTTTTGCGTCCATGTGTACGTGTGACTGTTGCATACACGTAGGGGGAGTACGTGTAGGGGCCACTAACGAGCAGTCAAATCACACAGTAAGTTAGTCGGAAGAAGCAACCATCATTTCACTCTTGAATGACACGTACGCAATATAAAATGGTTGATATGGAGAGAAAAATAAAACCACTATATGTACACTAGCAGGAGCCTAAGCTACAAGCCTGCTTGCTTAGGTTGCTCTCTTCACAAGCATATAACGACGGGCCTAATCCCGCAGCTGGGGGAAGGGAACAATGTTCTGCGTAGACGCGGTCGACATTGGCGAGGGAGAAAACCCACAGTCGGTGCGTCCCAATCGGGGGTCACCGCGGTATGGGCCGATGCCGCATCCCAACCGCCCTTCTAGCTACAACCCGACGTCCCAGCTATAGTCCATCTTCCTTTTGGAGCCGGCTTGCTCCACTGCCGTAGCTCCATCTCCATGTCGATCTTTCTCTACTTCTACCGGCTTCTACTTGTGATGAGTTTATGTCTCATGAACTAGTGCCAGTACTATTATTCTAATCACACTTCTTCAATATCTTTGCCATCAGGGATGCTCAGGTCGATTTTAGTGGAACTGCACAAAAGCATCGTATGATCCGAGGGTGCCAGCCGTCTTTCCTTCGACAGGTTCTACCTGGCCAGGAAATCAAATCATGTTTAGGGTTTAGGGTTTAAGTCGTAGTGACCCCATCAGTAGTTTTTCTTTCGTACACGCTCTCACAACTTTTTTCTTTAGTTGTGAAGTAAATATTGGCTATGATCTGTGAATCATTGAGATGCATCAGCATGCGTGTTAGTTTTCCTTTGTATTTGATGGAATGTTGTAACGGGGCAACCCTGGAATAGGAATGAAAATGGAGTGGAAAGTTTCCGTTTTTCCGGAGAAAAAATGGAAACAGAGAGAAACCAACATTTCGTTTCGTTGGATCACGCCATCGAGCAAAACCAATGTTAACATCACGTCTGTCGTGTTCGTGTCTCACCCTCCTCCACGGCTCAACCCCACACGGTCGCTCGGCATGCCACTCACCGCAAACCGAGTAGTATACGATAACTTTCCTGCCTGCTTGTCGATGGACTGCGCCATGGAGTACTAGCACTACTGGAAGAGATTGACGAGTTGGGAGAGGACAGCTAGCTGTAGCACGGACTCCCAAGAACTTTTTACATGCATGTTGTAGCCGGTTATTGCAACCTTTGAACGCGGAGCAGCTGTGTGCACCCGGAAGCGGCGCGGGCGACGCTCTCTCGGCTGGCGCGCCGCTTCAACGCCGGCGCCAGTGAGAGGTCACGTCCGCTCTGGCCAGGCATGAATGCGGCACTAACCGTTTTGGGCGGGAAGCATGTGCGGTTGATGAAGAGGGTTCGGGTTGGTCAGGACCGGCCGTGGCAGCGGTCCATACGTGCGCAAACAAGAGATGTTGTACGTTAATATTGCTGCATAACAACGTAAATAATGTGCCAGTTGGACAAATATGATTAGAGATGGAGATGGAAATGGAATTTTATGTAAACACGGTTATGCATGTCTATGTCTATGAGTATGTGCGCGACGACTCTCGCGACCTAGAAGCGGGGGCATGTTTTTGCTCGAGTTTTCTTTCTTGGTACGTTAGAAAATTAGTTTGTCTAATTCACATCTAGATGTTATTTAAGGATATCACATCTAAGCTCCCACAAGTATATAATGTACTCCCTCCGTCCAGGTGTGTAGGGTGTCTAAGAGAGTCCATTTTTACCAAAAGTTTTAGTCCCATATAGGTAGTTAAACCAGCCTCGTTTTACAGTCTCTTGTTCTAGCTCCCCGTGCAGCCATTTTTAAATGTCGTGTTAATCAAAACTGATGACCCGTGGTATGTGTTAGGACAATGCATGCACAATTAGTTAGTTGATTATTGGTCAGCCCGTGCGAAAAAATCTGAAGGCAATTAACTAGCGCGAGTATTGTTGCATGCATGCGCAGCTCGTTGAGGAAGGGAAAGGTCAGACAATAAATTGGCCTGTCTAGCGAGATTTACCAGCGAGAATTAAGGGCTAAACTTTCTCGGTACCTGGCTATTTTCCTGGTTTAAATTTTCACTTCGCCCACTCCACTCGTGCCTAGATCACGCTGCCCTTCCCTTTTTTTGAGGGAATCACGCTACCCTTCCTTAGACGCCCTACACACCTGGACGGAGGGAGTAGCAACAAGAAACAAAAAAAAACTAGGACAAAAAAAATAGACCACAAACAGAGTGGACATCAACTTAGATGTGACATAACTATGTCACATCTAGATGTGTCCTAGACAGACCCTTAAAAAATTGTCCGCCAATTTTCGTTTCTTTTTTCCGGGAACGCGCATATTCTATTTAAAACCACTGCTATGGAGACATTTTTTTACTCCATTATAGCCTCTTGTTTGATAGAGTTTCTCGCGTCTCGCTCTCTCACCCTCTCCATATCAATATAAGATGACAGTGTCCACTCTATCTCTCTCCTCACCGGTGGTCACACATCCGGCCAAATCCCGTCCGCTGCGGGAGGTGAGGAGGTGCAATGTTGACGTTGTCGCCGTCGGCGACGGAGGAAGCCGATGTGCACCGTCCTCTCGGAGCCGGCGCTGGCGCGGACGAAGATCCTCTGTGCCCTTGTTCGCTGCCATCGTGTGGGCAGATCCCGCCCGCCCGCCTAAACGACATCTCGCCCACCTGAGGTATAACTTCTTGTGCTAGTCCAGCTCCCCGGGTCGCTGCGTGCGGATTTTCTTCTATGCGACTACTCCCCAGCTCCCCATGCATAGTAGTAGCTAGGGTTCGTCGGCTGGGCCAACGTCACCTACTAGTAGTACTATTATAGAGGAAATGCCACTCGAAAAGTTGTCCTGATTTATGCCTCAGTGGAGGAATACATGTTGTTTCGAAAAAAGTACATGGTGGTTGTGCGGTCATTGTCCATATGGAGGTAGTACTATCCCTGGTTAAATGAAGAAATGCTTTTTTTCTCAGTTATCCTGGTTTAGTTCCTATCAAGATAATTATCATGCTTCTGTTTGTTGGTGTACTTTTCATTAATTCTTATTGACAATTGAGATGTCGTTGCTAACCCTTTTTTTATATTTTTGGAAAGAGTGATGTGTGTCTCCATACCCGGGCATGTCTTCCTCAATTTTAGTGGAACTGCACAACATTGGATGGCCATTGTTGTTCCGCCTCACTGTCCTCTGCCACATGGTCCTTCCTTCCTCGAGCTTGATTACTGAGAAGAAACAGACCTCAATGAGGATTTGTTGAACGTCATAGGTGCCTCACCCAAACTTGATGCCAAATGGATGATGCATCACCACGATGACCTATTGATGCTCATGGTTGCGCCTCATGGTTGCATCGGCTGGTGAAGCTGGTCGATTTTGAATGAAAAACAAGTTGTCTTCTATCAGTGCTCTTTGCTTGTTATGCACAAAGATGATATCATTCATCAGTTCACCTTGGTTGCGTTGGAGACGCAGTCGTCTTTCACGTTGGTGCAATTTTATCACACAATTGGCTATGAACCAAATGTTTCCTCGAAGAAGGATCAACGTTGGTACTAAGAGCATAAGTTTTGTATTCATTTCTAAGCCTTCTCACAACTTTGTCTCCAGCTCCCCTGTAATTTTATTTGTCTAGCTATTAACTTTGATTTAAAAAATGGTGTGGACTAAAAAACCGAATGGACGTAGTAGCCCTCCATTTTTATTTACTCCGCATATTAGATTTGTCTAAAGTCAAACTTTGTAATACTCTCAAACCTTTCTGATAATTGAAATTAAAATTCTTTATTTGTACACACTCTCACACGTTTCCGATAATTTGGCGCATGTGTGGTTGTTCACTTAAGGGAGGGTAGTGTACCACACGTGAAGGATAGGAAGGGCGACCAGGACGCGTGGGCGTGGATCATTAGTTCATCGGAAGTAGTAGTACTAGTTTTCTTCAATGTACATTAAATAAAGAGTTTCGTTTCATACTTACACAATTTAAAACGATTGTTATGCAGAGAATAAGAAAACCACTCCACTATATATTAGTCGTATACACGAGAGTACTATATGGACGCAGCTTCATTGACTTAGTGCACCTGCCTTTGGGTTTATGACAGGTGGGCCCAAAATGTGGCAGGCTCACCTATGATACAGCCAAAAGCAGGTGCAGTGAAGGCACCAGAGCTCAGTCCGTACTACAGTAGTATATATATAAGTGAGAGCGTCAGCGCTTGTTCGCTAGGGTTTGCACTCTCCACACGCTCGCCGCACTACATATATGTTACACGCTAGAGGCTCAACGTTCATTTGCTAGGGTTTGCTATATTCACAGTCTCTCACCCTCTCTTCACCAGATCTAAACAAGACTGCATTGGCCTCTTGTCTCTCTCTCCCCCCTCACATTTGGTGAAGGAGGCATCCGTATCCCGTCGCACCAGGAAGGGGAGGAGGTGCAGCGTTCACTCTATCGCCTTCGGCGAGGGAGGCAATCCACTGCCGGCTGCGCTGTTCTCTTTCACCCAGCGCCTGTGCGGGAGGGCCACCGACCCCTTCTTCCTCGCTGCCGTACATAGTGTGGGCAGATCCGGCCTCCCGCCGCACGCCTTGCCACATCCCAATGACCCTAAGGTATAAGTTTCTTTGAAACCATCGTTGCTCTAGCTGCATGTGGATCTTTTTCGATCTGTAGTCGAATCTAGGTCTTGGTTCAAAGAGGAAAGAAGGGTGCGGTGGGCTGGAGCAAGAATCTAGGACGTGGTTCAATGAGGAAAGGATGGGCGGAAAGTAGTATAGACTAGCTATCCAGCCGCTTTGTAGGTCGAAAAGGGAAAATGGGGTAACCTAGTACACACATCTGTAAGGAACCGATCTCTTTGTTAAAAAGGGAAAGAAACTAGGGGGGGTCGGGTGGTTTGTGCAGGACTAGATTTGCTGCCCTCACATAGGAAAAAGGTTCAAAGAGTACAAATATGGGACCAACGCATATAGGCTGCTTGGCTACATACTCTGCATCACCCATTTATATGTGTGGACGCACATGGTGCTGGCATGTCCCATACAACTATTTTGTTGTTGTTAATCTAAGAATGCCACCGGAAAATTGAAGCAATGCCACTGTTAAAAGTAAATTAAATTTTTTAACGAATGTTGTTTCAAGAGAATGTCTCTTCTAATATGAATCAATGCAACCATTTTATAAATGCTACTATCCTACTTTGTTTTCCATCCAAGATAAGTTAGATGTTTCCCTTATACCTATTGTTGCTTACAGGGATATCAAAATTAAAGCTCGGTTTTTTTCCGACTTTGATTTTAGTTGAACTGCACAAAAGGAGCCAATGTGTCCAAGGCAAACTGCTGCATTACTAGGTCCAGTTGGTCGTTCCACTTTGCAGAAAGAAGCAGTCACTGTTCGTGCTACATTACAGAAGGAATGACCGAGAAGCTTTACAGAGTATTATTAGACACCGGTGACAGGACTAGTCTACAGAGACCATTGGCAATTTAAGAAGCTACGACGGGACTCCATGATCATAGGCATTACATATTTTGAATGGGAAAACATTGTCAAAGTTTAATCATTGATGTTAGCAAGAACACGTTAGTTTAATATATTGGAATTGGAAAACCTTGTCAAAATTTGCTCATTGATGTTAGCCAAAAGACATGCATTTGATATTTTTGAGTGGGACGCCCTTGCTGTGAGCAGCGTCGAGTGTTTTTTCCTATTCCTGTGTTCAGTTTAGAAGTAAATAGTTACTCTGCTGAGATATTCCTGTGTTAATAGTTTGCTCTCAATATTGTCTATGTAATGCCAGGCCTTGTGTTTGATTGCAAAGTTGAGCTTGGAATGTTGTGGCATGCGGCATCGCGAGCTGTTCACCGTGCCTCCTGAGAATAATGCTTTGTATTGTTTTGCATGTCGATCTAATGCCAGTGATTTGCTTGTTAAGAAGATCATCCTCTTCTGTTGTTTCCGTGCTTAAGAAGTTCATCGTCTGATGTTTCATTCATAGCCTATACGACAAGTCGGGTAGGTTAGACGTGAAACCATACGATCTTCCGACCAACTCATGATATTAGGTCGTGATTGGATCGTCATTTTCCAACCAAAACCGCTTGTAAAACTGACGCTTGTAAATTAAAGCAGATGGTCTCGGGCGAAGGCGCTTGGTTGGTCGATTTCGACTAGTAAAATATCGGAAGTACTTCACACACGATAAAAATGCTGAACGACACTCAGACGATTGCTAATCCAGCCGTTAGCTGCTGTTTTAGCCTTGCCTATGGATGGCATGAGACGCACGTCGTGCATGTATCGTCTGGTAATGTCGTCCATATAGCAGTGCTCGTAAAATATACACTGGTCTCTCAAATTACACGCCTAACCCTCCGATTTTACTTACAGACCTCGGGCCCTCGGTTTCATTATGCTTGTATTTTACACGTTTTTTCCGATGACGAGTAAATTACACTTATGTGTGTTAATACAGGTTTGAAATAAACCAGAGCTCCCAAGCGCGGCCTTACCGTTTTATGCCGTCTCAGTTTCTCGAAGGTGCTCATAGGTGTCCGATGATCCTGGCTTCTTGAATGAGCAGCGGGCGCTGTATCAGACCATCCGTAGGCCCACGAGGCCCTCTCCGTCGTCCTTCGAGTTTTTGCGCTCGCTGTGGCGCCGGGCATTGTTAACATCATCAACGAACATGAGGATTCAGGAGATGAGTTTATTTTGACTGGATGACACTAGGGACCCACTAGGGCCATAGCCGTACGTACGCAAGTGCCTCCTTATTATGTACAACTATATTTTTTTGCTTTCTCCTGGTTTCCTGACATCACGGTCCCACACCATTGTCAATATATGTAGTCAATATAAACGAGAGAATTGCACAAGGTGCGGCCGACAGCTGGGACCAAGCAGCTTCAGTAGTATTTGTGTTTTTGAGGCGTGAGGCAGAGTTTTTCTTGGTGATGATTTCGTTGTTGTTCAGAGGAGAGCAGGGTATTAACTGGGCGGGCTGTGGCCCGTCTAGCCCAGGCCAGATAACTAGCCCAGATATTATTTTTTTCTAGATGAAAATGGCAAGCCCAGCTATACGTCTTTTTGAGGAATATCGAGGCAAGGTCAACTTGTTATTCTCCGCCCCGCTAGGCTGCAAATCTTTCCTAGGAGGGATGCATTAGGCTTAACAGGAAAATGAGCTTTAAAAAATAAATGGGATGTAATTATAAAAACTGGGCAGTAACTATAAAAAATGCACCAAACACGGAATTAGTTTATAAAATATTATTTATGGATTTTAAAAATCTTAAATTTTCATTGTTGCGCGCGCAATGTTTCATTGGATTCTTATGTAATACAAATTTATATTTAATCTGACTAGAAATTTCAGGATAAAAATATTTCGAATCCCATCAAAATGTGGGAAATTTTATTGAATTCTGTCTTCAACGGTTCGTTGAAATTATTAATCGTTGTCCTAGCTAGAAAATGGGTTGTACTTTTAACAAACTGTAAATGGGTTGTTGTAAATTCCATTAGAATTCAAGAATGGGCTGTACATTCTTACAAAGTGCACATGAGCTATAAGTTCTCTGCCATACACTTGTGGGCCTACTAAGTGACACGTCCCCTAAAAAAATAAGTTGACGCGTATGCAAGGCTTTGTCAACTTATTATAGTCAACACACGGTTCTAGCAGCAGTGGCTGTTGGATGTCTATCCAACGGATGTCGTGCTTCTTCTTCAATCTCGGATATTCTTAGCTTCGGCCGCGCAAAAAATGATTCCTCCCCCTGACATCTGGGGCGCACCGTTTCGTAGGCTGACCTATGGACCTACTAAGTTGGAGCGTACTAAGGGCTTTGTCAACTTAGTCAATAATAAACGATTCTAGCTTCAATGACTGTACGATGTCCATCCAACGGCCGTAGTGCTTCTTCAAACTGTGGTCTTCTTGGTCCAGCCGCCCAAAGCAGCGCCGGTCGTGCCGCCTGCTCCTGCCTCCCGTGGCCGGTTGTGCTGCCGCGGAGG
The DNA here is from genome assembly GCF_018294505.1 of Triticum aestivum. NCBI lineage: Eukaryota > Viridiplantae > Streptophyta > Magnoliopsida > Poales > Poaceae > Triticum > Triticum aestivum. Next base: position 48,387,535 of record NC_057795.1, read on the forward strand.
CCTCACCACCCCCATACTACTCCCACCCTTGGCCAGGCCATCCCTCCACTCACCTACACCCCCTGTTATTCTGTGGCGATGGGAGCCTCACACCGCAGCCGAACCAGTGAACCCTCGTACTCCTCTCCGCGTGGGCTTCCACTGCTGCGTCTTTCCCAGCTCCGCGTCGTCCCCTTCCTAGGCCTCTTCGTCGTCCACCGCCCTAGTGCTCTCGGCGCAGCGTGGTCAACGTGGTCAATGAACGACTTCCATCGGAAGAGTACTGTACGTGGAGAGGCTGACAGCTGGGTCCACGATGGCCGCAAGGAAGTGCCTCCTTATTACGCGCAAAATAATTATTCCTCCACCTGACAGCAGGCACCCACCGGACGGGCCACCTTATTTTGCGAAAAAAATATTTCCCCCCTGACTGCTGGGACCCACCAGCTACACCTTCGCACGCAAGGAAGTGCGTCCGGGCAAAAAAAAACAATTTGCCCCCCTGACTGCTGGGACCCACCAGCTACATCTTCGCAGGCAAGGAAGTGCCTGACAGTCGGGACCCACCTGGTCGAAGTGTACGTAGCATTGTCATTCTGGTCGCGAACGTGTACGTACATATATACTGGTGGATGTGGAGGCGCGCACGTGTCATAGTAGAAGCACGCACGTGTCTTAGTAGAGGCGCGCACATAGGATGTACACGTACGTACAGCGGCCAGGGTGCAAGAAAGAAAATACGGCCACGTATGT